>NW_019384385.1:318125-324356 GCF_000671375.1 Centruroides sculpturatus | reverse complement strand
TATATATATATATATATATAAACTACTCAAAGTATATAATATATATATATATATTTTATATACTTTGAGTAATTGATAGTGTAAAGTTGTCTCATTCCCAATCAATTTGAACTATTGAGACACTACTGAAATGTAGTTAGATAACTGAAAACATTGTATAAAAATATGAATGTTCCAATTGTTGTTCATTGATGTGGATATGTTACAGATAAAAGGAATGCACTTAAGAATTACTATAAATTGTTTTGACTAAATTGAATCTAAAAGTGAAAACATCAATAAGTTTTGTAATGCTTCAGTTAACACTATTTTTAAACTGAAATTAGTTTTATGAAATTTTATGTTAACTTATATAGCATAAAATTTATGACTGAATTATTTAGTTATTTATGCATTGCAAATGTAGTTTTGTAGTTTTACTTACTTTCAGACATGTGTAAAAAAATTTTTTTTAATTTTTAAAATTTAAATTACAGCATTTTATAATAATGTCTATATTAAAATAAGTACTGTACAACTGTTGAACATTTATTTAGTTTTTAAAAATTTTGTTTTCATTTTCAGAAATTACAGAAGTCTTCTTTTCATTAGTTATAACTAAAGATCAAATTATATGCATGCATTTTCCTTAAATGCTATATTGATAAAACCTTGGTATGAATATGATTTGGGTTCAAGTGAATCAGATTAAGATTCTGTTAATACATATTTTATATACATTATAACTTTTAGCACACATTTTATATTTAACTATTTTCAGGACAATAAATCCTTCACAAATTTTATAGCTTGTTTGCATGCAGTTGCTATTTTTTCAAATGATCAATAAATAATCTGTTTCTATCTATGCAGTGAATCGTTTTTGTGCATGTACAGTTTACATAAGAAATAGCACTCCGTCATCCAATTACAGATGAGCGTGCAAAATTAAAATGTTTTAATTGTCATGGAAAGTTCTCATTTTTCGAATTCTCAAAATTCTTTAAATTAAGTAGATTAAAATTATTGTAAATATTATATTTATTAATTTAATAATGTTAAATTTAAATCTTTCAAAAAATTGTGCAAGTATATTTAATGAAATAAAAGTGACTACTTTAATCATAAGAAATTCTAACTCTTGTGTATGGAACATGTGCAGATTAATTATAACAAAGATTATAACAAAATTATAATTATAACAAAAATTATAACAAAGATTAATTATATTGAGTTTGGTTTAAAGTATAGGTAAGACAGCAAAAATTAATACTGAATTGCTAAGAAAGTATGTACAAGAGTTTGGATCCTACATAGACATAAAATTGATTGAAAAATTCTTTATTGTATGTAATGTTATAAATTACTTGCTAAAAAACAATCCTAACATCAGTTCAACACAGGCCAAAATAGCTATTGATCACAGATAAGTTTAGTTGAACTGAAACTAATGTTAGTAAGTTTGTATAGTACATTGGATCAGAAAGATTGGAATTTTTTAATAATCATTCAAATGGAACTCTGTATGTTAATTCAGATCTGATCCAAATTGATGTAATGTGTGGCAAGCTGTAGAGATCATGACATCAGTTAAATATTATCATCAACTTTGACAATTAGTTAATAATTTAGTAAGAGTGTAATCATTTCTCGTCATTTGTACAGAGCTATAAATGAAAATACATAACTATTTTAGACCAATGACTTAGTTTCTTCCTCGTTCTATAATTATGTTAACCAGTTGTCCTCAAACATTTTGTAAACAATTGTAGTTATACAAATATATTCCATAATGATTGCATTATTGAATATATTTCTGTACCTCCTACATGAAACATTCTAAAGCATTTTTTGTGGTGATGTAATTTTCAAATTTCTAGTTGTTTTACTGTTTCATATTTATCTTCTCCCACCTAAAAAATATGGCATAATATATTTCAATAAGATTTGCTTGAAGACAGAATGCATTTCAATCTACAAATTTTAGTGTGTATTGTATTACTTGCACTTTTTACATTAGAATGCATGAAATATGCATTATGAATGTTCCTGTCATTTTTACTTGTGTATATATTGCAATTTTAAATGCACATAAATTTGATCCTTAGTTTTAACACACATATTTCTTATGAATCATTTTATTAAAAAAATATAGATTCAATTCAAATTAAAATATTTACATTTGAATTATTTTAAAATATTTATATTCAAAATTTTTAAAATTTTTTACTTTTAGATTCTTCAAACTCCAGGCCTGTGGGAAACTAATAGATCGGAAGGTCTTAGATTGGATGAAGATACAAGCAAAATTGAGGATAAAGCAGGATGTTCAAATTATTATTGTGTAATCTAGAAGTTTTGTATTTTATAATTTGTAAATATGTTAAAACAGCCAAAAACAAGGATATAAGCACTATAACTATCAAGTTTCTAGTGCTATGGAAACCAAAAAACTTTGCCAACTGAAGATTTTAATGCATATATCAGGGTTGGAAAATTTTATTCCATGCCTACAATATCATATTTCTGAAAAGAATAAGTTTTACTCTAATGGAATTTATTCACATTTTATATTAATTGATAAATTTGTGATTAGTTTGCATATTTACTGTGTTAACATCTGTAAATATTTATAATTATATTTAATTTTATGTTTAATATTATTTTGAAATCTATCCATTTTGCAATCATATATTCATAAATTCAAGAATTCAATTTTATTATAACATTTATTTCCTATTTTTATATAACTGAAATAAATCATACTGTATAAAACTTGTAGAAATCTAAAATTATATTATTCCTAATTAGCAAACATATTTTATAAGTGTAAATATTGTTACGCACAGTTATATTTTCAAAAAATTCAAATATATAGAAACATGTAAAAATCTAAAAAAATTAAAATTAATTTAAGTAAATTATCTTGTTCATTTCAAATTGATTTTTATGATTTGTCAATAAGAGGGAAAATTTTCTTGTTGGTGTTCTCATAATTTATTTGATTGTAGAAAATGTTTTGAATAATTAATAAAGTATTTATACATCAAAAATTGAATTCTAAATATTATTTGTTAATATATTTTATATAAGTGAAATTTAAGAAAATCTCATTGATAAGACTGAGCAATAATTTTAAGTGATTAATTTTTTCTGGTAGCAACTAGTGAGATGAAGTCTAAAGTTCCTATTCTACGGAGATTTATAATATCTTTAATTTACAAAATTGTATCGGTTCATGATTAAGGACTATAAGGAATAGATAATTGAATATCTAAAATGAGTGACAAACCTATGGCACATAACATATATAATTTAAATTTATCCTCTGCCTTTTTCAATCAACCTTTTGGTTATCAACTGATTGTCCTTTATTTCAGCCTACCTTTTTTTACATTTATTCTAATTAAAGCATATTTGTTTAATTTCTTTAAATATTATTATCAAAGTCTAAAATGTTGGCACGTATAAACATCTTTAAAGCTAAGTACAGTATTCTTATTATATGGCATACGGGTTTAAAAAGGTTCGTCATTCCTAATTTAAAACATTTCAAAATCACAATCATGTGCTAATGAGTAATTTCAAAAACTGCTCTACCTATTGATCAGCAATCTTTTGGATAGATGAGTCAATTTTAAACACACACATACTTTTGAGAATGGATATAAGTTGCTTTTAAGTTTTCGAACCTTGTATTTCACATACCTAATGTAAAAGTGTTAAATGCTTTTAGTTTCATTTAAAATCTTAACTTTAGCATTTACGTATATTATAATAATTTTTAAATCTAAGTGATTTCACTGACACATTCTTGTGCAGCATTAAACGAATAACTATAGAAATTTTCGTAATGTAAATGTATTTTTTCAAGTGCATAATTCACAACTTTTGTCTTCCTGAAAACATTTTGGATGACGAGTTTGAAAATACTGTATTATAAATCTTGTATAAACCCAAAAAAAGGACAGATGAAATTCCGGAAAGTTCAGATGTTAATGGACTTGGCCTTGCAACATCTCCAACATATCGAATGGGTGAAGCCGAAGCTGCATTGGGATCAAACCGAAATTGGCTTATATGAGCCACGAGGAGATAGAGGCCAAAATTTGGACAGAGGACGCGAGTTCGACCGCACTAGACGCCACTCGGACCAGTTCATGGAGGTACACATACAAAAATAAACTGCCGAAGAAAAAGAAATGCTCTTGATGTCTTGGCGGTTTCCAGAAATCAAAAACGGATCAGGGTATGGACGATTGAAGTAACGTCTTTGGACATTTGAAGAGTCGTCTTTTCGGGTAAGTGCAACTCTCAGAGATTGTATATTATTTTCATTCAGTTTTAGCTTTATAAAATGGTCGATTTTATTTTACAGACCCTCGTCTCACAAAGACGACCAAAAAAAAAAGGAGTTTGAGGAGAAATTGGAGACAAAGTTTAAAATTGTGCCAGAGTTGATCAATCCTCCCGTTCGATAGAATTTGACGAAAGCCGATACAAATTAATAATATGTCGCTTTACTCCTTAATTAGACACTATTATTTGGTTCGTTTTACCTCGATGTCCTTGCTGTTTTACATTTCTGTGTATTGTCTACTTGGACCTTGTTTATTAATGTTATACCGGTGAAGTTTCTGATTAGCAAAGAAAGATCATCTTAGTCAAAATCAAAACAAAAGTGAATGCATATTTTGTGATTTTTATTAAATTTATATTAAACTTTGAATTCTCTGGAAAACAGATTGAAATTTATATGAAGCTTAACGAATTATTTTTATCTTAACTAATTAATTAATCGAGGCTTTGTTCATATTAAATATACAAATAAGACTAGATAACGCCTGCCTCTAGTGCCAAATTATTTACTATTATTATTAATTTAATTAAATGCTAATATCAGTCAAAAGTTTGGCTTTAAATATTCAATTAAAATTAGATTGTTTTTATTATTTGGAATTTATATTATGATTTAAGAAAGATTATATAATAAAGTATCTTTTCTAAATTCTATTATTAATCATTTTATATCCAAACACCCCAATATGAATATATTTAATTTTCTACATTTAGAAAAAAATTACTTATTATATATATATACATGCATGCCTATTTATTTTTAACAAAGTCTGGATAATTGGAGTTCTATTATATTTAGCTTTTAAAGCTATTTTCGAGTTTCCGTTGATATGTTTTTTGCATATGTATTTATTAAACGTGCATTTTGCAAATGTTTAATTTTATAAGTCAAATGAATCCAGTAAAAATAATAAAACCGAGAATTTATTTAAATCTTCAGCAACTTATTACAGCAATTGTTTTTTTTTTTAACACTTAAATTTATAATACTATTATTTTTTTAATCTCTTGTAAACCGGTTTTCCGTTTCCGTTCGCAAAAACAAAATATATTATGAAATGAATGAAAACAATTTCATACTCTCTTTATATAGTGTTTTCCGAAATAAGAATGGAGCCAATGTTCAATAGTCTAAATACGAGAAGGAAAATTAATTTTTGAAGTGTTTATTTTCTATTTATTCAACTTTTATTGTTAGATACTGCGGAGGAGTGATACACATTTCGAGATACAGCATATCGACTTCGTTCTTATCCCGGGAAATACTATAGTTCTAGATTTGTTCTTTTTTTTTATGAATTTGAAGATTTAAATTTGGAATATTGAAGAACAGATTTGAATGCTTCGAATATGTCCGCTATAGGAATTGATTTCGGCTCGGAAAATTGTTATATCGCAGTTATTAAAGAAGGTGCCATTGAAGTTTTAATGAACGAATACGGCCTGAGAGCAACTCCGTGAGTAAAGAATTTGTTATTAAAAAAAATGAATGTTCGAAAATGGATGATTAGTGAATTTGGTTTGAAAATGAAGGGTTTTCTGAAGAATATGTTTTAATTTCTTTTAGAATAGGTTTCGAAGATCTCTTGTAATGTTATAATGGTTGATATATAATAAATTAGTAGAGGAGAAGGTGGTATTATGGAACTCCAATTACATTTTAGTGAATTGTAAACAAGGTATCATAACTACACCCACATTTTTTGTGCGAAAAGTACTGGTAACTAGTAATCTAAATGTTCCTAATTGGATTTTTCGCTAGTGTAACTATAAGTATGGTTTTTGAAGGCTTTTGTACAAAAAGTCCGAAAGTAGGCTTAGAGAAAATCGGGTGGTAATATGGAACCTTACTGTATATTTTCAAAAAAATGCTTTAATGTAGCCAAAAACAAA
>NW_019384385.1:263732-316893 GCF_000671375.1 Centruroides sculpturatus | reverse complement strand
AGTTCGGAGGAGTTGAGTTCCATATTACTGTAAAAGCACCAATGGGGTCCGTATTTCACGCATCACCATCTCGAATTAACTTATATCTGTCGAGACCAAATTTTAAAAAACGTGAACATCACACAGATTAATATGTACCCCTAAGTCTCTGGAACGGAATACATGCACCAGTGAACCTACAACTTCACGATTTATATTTTAAAAATAATTAAATTCACTTAGCATTCAAAACTTGCGAATTTTGAAAAAAACAAATTTGCTGATTAAATGCGAACAACTGTTTAACTGAAGTAAAACGGGTTTTCCCCTTGCTATGGATGTCTGCCTAGTTCAGTTCAGCCACATTCCGCTGCAGTTCGCCTTTATTATCAGTTCGAAATGGGGTGATTCCATAATACCACCTTCTCCTCTAATTTATTTATTATAAATCTGATGAAATAAAGTTATATCAGGTTATAAAGGTGAAATTTAGATACTGTATTTCGATTTTTTTTAGGAACGACTGGAAAAAAATGTTCCAGAATGTTCGATGAGTAACCAAAGGATGTTTCGTAATATATTTCATTGTAAATAGATGCACCAGCAATGTATGAAACTTTAGGAGGGACACATTGGCGTGTTATTGCGCTATTCAGAAATGGTCACAACGCAACAAAGGTTCACGATCTCATCTGCAAAGCGTTTATTAATTAAAGCGTTCGTGGATGAACAAAGATCAACCACCTGTTGCAAATGACAAAGGGCTGATAGAGCAGAAGGCGATCTGCGTTTGTTTGACGTCGTCATGATGGAGTTGTTTCCAATCATGTTGATTGGAAACAACTCCATCATGATCTGTCACTGTCACGAAAAACCTCTACTATGAATAACTAATCGTTTGGACGCCAAAATCAAAGAAATTTGTCCAGAAATTGGGAAAGTCCGATACCGCCACAATAATGTGCTAGCACATAAAACAAAAATGACTCCAGGGAGACGGCTGGATAGCGGTGGTCAAGGTGGCATCTTGCCACTCCGGGGAACCCGAGATCGAATTCGGACGAGTTAAAAAAGCTCCAAGGAATGTTTCAGGTGGTGGTCTGTCCCTCACCATCCAGCTGCCTTCATTGTGGGCCTGGCCGAACTCATAATGGGCTTGCTAATAAATGCCCACAGGGTGGAGAGTTGAGAAAAAATTTGACTTTAGGGATGCCGGCCAGTCTGGACTGGGAGATTCTGCCTCATATACCTTACTTGATCCAGACTTGGCGCCAACTGACTACCATCTGTTTCGCGCCCTGCAGAATATTATTGCCAACGTACTGTACAGTTTACTGACAGTACTTAATGTTCGAGATTTCTCCAAAGAGATTATATGTTCACAGGATTGAAAGTCTGCAGCAGCGTGTGAGATTTGATCGATATTGAGGGTTTTTTTTTTTAACTCTTTCCGCCCTGTGGGCACTAAGAGAGCCTCCTTTAGCAAACCCATTATGGTTCGGCCAAGCCCACAATGGGGCGACCGAGTGGTGAGGGACGGCCCGACATCCGGACAGATCACCCCCGAAAAATTCCTGGGGATTTTCCGGCCCGTCCGAATTCGATCCCGAGTCCTCCAGAACGGTAGGCTTCTACCTTGACCGCTCGACCATCCGGCCAAAATATTGAGGGTGATTAGGTACAACGCTGAACTGTAATCCTTGTTTATTTTAATTGTCAATAAAGGTTTTTTTTCCAAAATGTCCAAATTTCACCGTTAAATCCTGATAGTGTGTGGAGAGAGTTGAAATTGTAGTAGTCATATAATGTAACTAATTTACATTTAATTTTTGAACGTCATAGTTATAAAGACACTGCATCACATCTTCAGTTTATTTAATGATGATAAAAGCAATAATTTTTCATCTTCGGAACTTTTAAATTAACTGTCTTTCATGTAATTAGACTATGCACGAATTTGCGTGAATTGCATAAAAAAACTATTCGAATTCTAACCAGATCCGAATCGCTTTTATATGACAGCCGGATAGACAAGGAAGCTAATACGCACGTTCTTGCTATGAAGCGATTTCGAGTTCAGATCGAATACAAGTCGACCCCTCTATAACAATGTTGATTATTCCGTTTTATATGAATTCCATCTTGTACGAGTCACTTAGATTTTACAAATACGTGTGCCGGGCTGTGAACGGCTCACGTATTTGTAAAATCTAAGTGACTCGTACAACATGGAATTCATATAAAACGGAATAATCATTGTTATAGGAGGGTCGACTGTACTTAGAAATTTATGAGTACTTGTGACTGGATATTTGTGCTCCCTCTCTCATCATACTAAAATAAAATTTAGCTTCATATAAAGAGTTGCTACAAATAAGAATATATTAATTAAATTTCTTTTTTTTTAATTTAATTTTATTTAGTTTACTATAATTTACTCCTTATCGAATTGATAATAACTTAGACTTAATAGGAAGTAAAATTAACTTTAATATTAAACTTACGCTTACCTTTTCTACAATTCCAACTTCGATCGGAAGTGATTCTTTCCTTCCTGTTGGTAACTACTAACCGGGACTTTTTCCTTTGATTATAACGAATGTGGCCAGGTCTACAACCTGAAATGAGAGACAATACGATTTTCCCGGATCGAACTATCAA
The DNA here is from genome assembly GCF_000671375.1 of Centruroides sculpturatus. NCBI lineage: Eukaryota > Metazoa > Arthropoda > Arachnida > Scorpiones > Buthidae > Centruroides > Centruroides sculpturatus. Next base: position 314,253 of record NW_019384385.1, on the reverse strand, counting down.
TGAGCCGATTCGGACTCCAACCTTCTTGATGATGAACAAAATGCATGCTTACCTCAAATCGGATAGCATATTTTTATAATAACATTTCTTTATTTACTCAAATAGCGTGATAATAATCGTTATTTTGTTTCAGAGCTACAAATTCTTTTTCCATTTATTAATTATTGAAAATGCTGATTTTCACGATTCGTTAATATGGAATATTTTTAGACAAAAATTTAAAGTACACTCTTTCTTTTTTTTTGTTTTCAATCGCAGAATGTAAAATAATATACTTTTTCATTTTTTTTAAAGTTTGAATTTTCGTATTATAATTATTTCGACGTGTAATTTCTTAAATCGACAAGAAATTATAAGTGAATTTTAAACGATAGAAACAATTTCGCAAAATATACAGTATTCGGCACTTCTGATCGAAGTGCGCGAAGTTTTATTTCGTTATCGCATCCGGTTAAACTTTATCAAGCATGTTGACTTTTTCGTTACCTACAGTTTCAATAAGTAGTAATTTATCCAAAATATATATTAATTGGATTGCAATTTAAAACAAAAAATTGTAGACCTATAAATTCCCACTGTTGTCCATTCATCCATCTTTCCTTAATCTTAGATGAAATCTGAGACTAGCTTATGAAAAGCTTATGACAGGAGGCCTCGATTAACTATATATGAACTTCTCATGCAAACTGGAAATCATGTTACTTCAATTTAAAAATTTCCCCTGAAAGATATTAGATAGATGACTGGCATGACTCTATTGCTAATAGAAAAGTATGATGTACAGGGGCAAGACACTACTAATTTGAGCTGGAGATAATATACCAGTATTTTAAATGAAATTAATTAAAAATATGATTAAAACTTGCAGCACAGCATTGTGAAGATGTCACAATAAATAATTGCTCATTTCTATTTGAATTAGTGCTAGAGATAATGTTTTTTTCATCAGTCTTTCTTTCAAAAATCACACTCAATAAATACACATTGTTTAATTCGGGGGTATGCATTCCGGGTTTACAATCTGTCCCCCCTTCCGTTTCTTATTTTATTGTCTTTTATTATCATATTACACGATAAAAAAAATTCTGTTAGTGTCATTATGTTGTAGTTGTGTGGATCTGCACTGTATTTGTCAATGTTAATGTAGGCAGGATTGGAGACATTTTACTACCTATCTAATGAAAAATGACAAGTATCTCTTTTACACACTGTATAAATTTAGAACACATTAAGCTTTCCATTTATAAGGAAATTCATTGCCTGCTGACTATGCTTTTGTACTGGCATTTTTAAATGCAATGTTATCTTAGAGCAGTGTTTTTTAACCTGGGATGTGAAGGATTAATAATGATTAAGAATCAAGTAATAATGATAGGTTTTTAACTCTTAGCTTTAAATTTTATATTATACATTTGTCTTATGCCATATAAATTTGACCCCACCTGTATTCTCAAACCCCATGATAAACTGGAAATACTATGAAAATTTCCAGTTTATCCTTGGAAAAACTATGAGAATTTCCGGAATCTTCACTACTACCATCTCCATCTTTGCCACCTTTTTTCAAGAGGGTTCAAAACTGTATTTTAAGATTCAAGAGGGTGGTAATCACTAAAAATATTAAGAAACAATTAATTTATTTGTGGGATACATTTCCACATATAATATTTGTATTTTTTTTTTTGGATGTAATCTCAATTTTCTTGGCTCAATTACAGTCTGATAAGCCTCATATATCTCCACCAATTGGTTATTTGAGATAATTATTTTATTTTATTTATTAGAGGCAATAAGCCTACAACTAAATTTTACAGCTTATTGCCTCTTTAACAATATTTTCAAAAAAAATATTGCTTATTAAATATTTTACTCATATCCTTCATTTGTAAGTATAACAAAGAAATAAAAAAATATATATATATTATACAAATCTTGGCATTTTCAATTGATTGCTTTGCATGAATAAGTTACTAATTACTTATTTTTTGTGTTATATTTTAAGAAACTACATTTACTTTGGACCAAGAAGTAGAGATATTGGAGTTTCTGCCAAAGTTAATCATGTTCCTCATTATGGAAATACTATACATAATCTGAAAAATTTAATTGGAGGACATTATGAAGAAACAAAAGATGAAATCCAGTTTTTGACGTATGATCTTATCCATTTACCAGATGGGAGTATTGGAATAAAAGTAAATATTATATTGCAATAAATATATTTGTAATTTCTTTCTGTTTCTGCTGTGAATGAACTCATTGCAAAAAATGGTACCATCAAACAAAACAGTTTAATTGTGTCTACAAAAATGATTTACAGAGTAATCAAATAATTCAGCAAATTTAAAATAGTATAAATTTTACCAACATTATTTTCCATATTTGTTTCATATCATTATGGGTATTGAATTAACATTGTTTGTGTTTGTGTGATCAGTAGATTTAAAGAATATTTTATTCTGATCAGTAGCATCAGCTTTTGAATAACAGCTATTCTCAATATATTTCAAAAAATGGGAAAAAAAATTTGATAGATAAGGTTAAAATTAGTCTAACTTTCTTTATATCTAAATATTTAATTAGCCAAGTTATGGCTTGAATTTAGCATTATCATTTGCTATAAGGTCTTTTAGTTTTTGAATATAATGGATATTTGGGTATTGTAAATCTTACAACAAATATAGAAATTTGAATAATTTTTTCATAAATGCAGTGATGTAATAGTGAACTTAAATTAAAAAGAAGGGTTTAAACATAGAAAAAACTATATAATTTATAATGTTCTTTTAAATATATTTATTCAGTGTCTTCCTTTTTATATTGTTATTAGATCTTAGAAATTACAATTCAAAAAGTAAAAAAATAAGAAAACTTTATATTGATATTTCTATCACTTGTCAACATCACATTTTCTTTTTATATTTTTACATTTCACAATCAAAATTATTTATATTAGTTATATTGGATAGTTAGTTCAAAATATCTTCTAAGGTTTTAATTTTTCTTTGATTAAATATAATTCTCAAATTGTAAANGTAAATATTATATTGCAATAAATATATTTTACTGGTCTTTTTATTTTATAATATATATATATATAAATTAGTAACCTAACTAAAATAGATATTAGGGGGAGCCTGAATTAGAATGTGCAAACCTACATTCATGTTGAAACTACTTTACAACCACTAATGCTATGGATGAAGAGTAAACTCTTAGATTTTAGATATTGTGTATTAATGAATTTTCACATCCAAACGTTTTACCTTACTTATTTGACATTTTCTTTTTTTTATTTATTTACAAAAGTAAAGCCAGCTGTACTACTGTATTTAATATATTAGTAGGAGAGAGTGGGATAAAGTGGTCAGTATGGGTAAAGTTGCCATCCACTGTTATTTTCTGAGATAATGTTGCTGTCTAATGGCAAGCATTTGAACTCCTTTGGCAGGAAGCTAGAAGTGTTATAAGAGCATCTGAGCTGTTTGACATAATTGTTTTTTGTGTTAGTAAAGTTTTTGTGATTTTCATCTTGTCTGATGTAAAGTATATGATGATACTCTTTATTTTATATAAGATAGTAATAAGTTTATAATCAATTACTTTACTTTAAACTTATTGAAAAAGTATGCTTTTGGCTTTAAAACCTTGTGGAATAGAATGAAATAGTTAGTATCTAGATTAAAAACTGACCAATTTTGTGTAATGGCATCCAAGAGGGCAAAGTGGACACCTTCCTGGCCACTTTGCCAGAAAAACTACATTATATTATCAATAAAACTAATAAATCAATGCCATATAGTAATTTAAAATATAATAAAGATTAAATCTAATTTAATCTAAAGCCTAAGAATTTAAGATTACTAAAGGTTACCTACTGAAAATTAATTACATTTTACAGGTAGATGACACAATGCCATACAATTACAGACGAAAAACAAACCAGCAGGGCTGGGATTCTTGTGTCATGCAGCAGGCCATTAATGCTGTACGAAAAATGGAATTCCATATGCTACAGCGGTCACTTGCCACTTTATCTGACTAGGTCGGGTAAAGTGGCCATTTTCGTATAAAACTTTGTAAAAATTTTTAAAAATTCCATGTTGTGCTAATATAAAAATAAAATTTTTTCTTGCTTTTACACTACATGTAGTTTATATAGAACTATTTTAATCGTTTTTCCGAATTAGAAAATAAGAGTGAAAAATCATTTTAGCTTAGAGTGGCCACTTAATCCTGCTCTCCCCTATATCAAATTTATACTTAAAATGCTATTAAATTAAAAAAAAGAAATTTTTGTTATCTGTAAGCAAAAAAATATTTTTAATGTAAAACATAAATTGGTTTTTTTTAATTCAGGTAAACTATTTACAAGATAATACAATATTTACTGTTCAGCAAGTGACTGCTATGATGTTTACTAAACTTAAAGAAATTGTTGAGTACAATCTTAGCATCAAAGTTAAAGACTGTGTTTTATCTGTAAGTGAAATGTCTTTATATTTACAAAATATTATTTAAATAAAATGAATTATTTGCAGTAAAATAATGATAAAATAAAATATTTTTGGTATTGTTCATGCTTTAAAATACAATAATAATTTTAATTTATTATTTAAATATATCTGCAATTTTAAAAATTTATAATATCCTCTAAATTTTTAAAATGTGCAGATATTCATACATTTAATATGTTTATAAAATAAAGTAAGTAATTTCTGTCAAAATTTATTACATTTTTAAATTAATATTTGCATAAAAGCAATTTTTTTTAAAAATCAGATTCCAGCATTTTTTAATGATAATGAAAGAAGAGCTTTAGTTGATTCTGCAAAAATTGCTGGTCTTAATGTTTTACATCTTCTGCATGAAACAACAGCAGGTATTGTGATTTAGATTATATTTGAATCATTTTATGTAGTTTAGAGTTTAGTTCTTATTCAAGTTTTACATTAATTTCATAACATAATTCTATAATAATATAAAAACCAAATTTGAATAGATTAATTGACTCATAAAATATACGAAAATAAAATACATAAGTATATCAATAATGATTAGTATTACTTTTAGAATTATTTTTCACGATGTTATAAAATAAGATCAGCTTTAATTTCAAATTAAATGGAATTAACTTAAATTTAAAAAGTTATTTCTATTTAATATTAATAAAGATTAATTCTATATTAATGTAATTTATTATAGTATACAATTTAATTCATTAATAAAAAACTAAGAAAATATGTAAGATAAAAAAAAAAAAAAAAACATTTTATCTGAGTCGTTTCAATCGTTCTTGTGTATCGTCAGGAGTAAAGATGAATAGCAATAGAAAAAGATAAGTTTTTGAATTGAATTCCAAATTGAAATTCCAAAATCACACAGGAGCCCGATATGAGTTTTAATCCATTCTCATGTGAAAACAGATGATTATTTGGAAATCAGAATTTGGAGAAACTCATAAGTGTAATCGATGGAGAGGGGATTTGACTGTTAAGAATTGGCAAAAAAAGGTTTCCAATTGTCCATCTTTACATGAACAAATTATGTTGTTGATTTTACAAGATTTTTTCTTAAAGTTTAAAATGCCAGTAATTTTTTCAGGACAATGTGTGCATTTATGTGCATTTGATATTTTATTTGTTATGAAACAAAATAAAATTAGAATTGTATTAATAAATCTAATTTTCTTTATTTTGATCTTTAAAGTCACACCTCGCCCTATATGCAAGATCGTCTTATATGTGAGTAAATACAGTAATCTGAAAATTGTGGCTTTAGTAACAGCTCTGATATTGTCATTTTGTGGGTCAAAGCTCTGGCAAAAATTGGTAGAGCTATGGCCTGCAGGAAATTTGGATGTGTGATCTCCTGACTGTTTTTTCTGAAGATATGCAGAGTACAGTGTATGAAATGCAATGGAAACAAAGGAAGAACTGTTCATTTGTATCCTTTCAGCTTTTCAGAAGACAAGTACTCTTTGAGTGTATATGACAAAACATAGTTCATCACTGTACTCTGTATAATGAAGATGGCAGTTGCCATTTTAAACATCTATTGTAAATATGTAGAAAAATTTAATAAAGTTTCATTTACTGAACTCTGTATAAAGTACCTATTACTCATTATCCCAAAGTGCATACACAATAAGACTGGAAAAGTAAATGTATAGGTATGAACAAGGTTGCCTACATACAGACACATCCAAATTTTCTACAGGCAAATTTTTGCTTCTAATCCTAGGTTGCTTCATAAAAAAATGTCTATCTCTTTGACCTCTACCACTCACATATAGCAAACATTAACATCATGCATAATAAATTTGTTTATTTATAAAAATAATAATTTAATTTTCTACGTGTAAATAGCACTTATAAAATGAATTGAAATTATATTTAATACTTTATTTTGTCATTTAGTAGTTAATTATGAATATGTATTTTGTTTAAAAAATAAATATTGACTTTTTATGAGTAACCAAAGGATGTTTCGTAATATATTTCATTGTAAATAGATGCACCAGCAATGTATGAAACTTTAGGAGGGACACATTGGCGTGTTATTGCGCTATTCAGAAATGGTCACAACGCAACAAAGGTTCACGATCTCATCTGCAAAGCGTTTATTAATTAAAGCGTTCGTGGATGAACAAAGATCAACCACCTGTTGCAAATGACAAAGGGCTGATAGAGCAGAAGGCGATCTGCGTTTGTTTGACGTCGTCATGATGGAGTTGTTTCCAATCATGTTGATTGGAAACAACTCCATCATGATCTGTCACTGTCACGAAAAACCTCTACTATGAATAACTAATCGTTTGGACGCCAAAATCAAAGAAATTTGTCCANTACACAATAAGACTGGAAAAGTAAATGTATAGGTATGAACAAGGTTGCCTACATACAGACACATCCAAATTTTCTACAGGCAAATTTTTGCTTCTAATCCTAGGTTGCTTCATAAAAAAATGTCTATCTCTTTGACCTCTACCACTCACATATAGCAAACATTAACATCATGCATAATAAATTTGTTTATTTATAAAAATAATAATTTAATTTTCTACGTGTAAATAGCACTTATAAAATGAATTGAAATTATATTTAATACTTTATTTTGTCATTTAGTAGTTAATTATGAATATGTATTTTGTTTAAAAAATAAATATTGACTTTTTTAATTTTTTAGTTGCTTTATTTTGTGGATTTTATAATAAACAGTTTGTTGAATCAAATAAAATAATGTTTATTGATATGGGCCATTCATCCTTACAAGTATCAATATGTAATATTTCTGAAGATGTAGTTGAAGTAAGTAATAGTTTTTAATAATTTTTACATTTATTTTTTGTTTGTGAAATGATTTTATTTTCTAAAGTTATTCATAAACTTTGATTTTGATATAATCATTCAATTGTTTTTGTAATGTACACTTAAATATAATTCTTTATTCCATATTACATGATTTTTTAAAAATTTAATACAGTTTTTCGTTAGAATTACAGAAAAAAACAAATTACAAGAAATACAAAATTTTATTCAATGCCTATTATTATAGTTTTTCTATAAACTATAATATAAATTTAGTTTGTATATAATGTTATCTTCATTATTATCAGTCAACTTCAAGAAAATGAGTATATTCGTGCAGTGTAATAGTTATTCCATAATTTGGAGAAAAATAATAAATAATATTAATTAAGCATTTAGTTAAATGCTAAATATATTTAAATATAATTAAACATTATCATTTCATTTTTCTGTATTTGATGAAACTATGTCTCGTCTCTAAAATTGTGCTGCTGTCAACGGCTACATACCTTAGAGTTATGAAGGAGTACATGTCAGGAGTTGCATTTGGCACCCAAGAGTATTTGGTGCCCAAATCATGTGCACATAAAATAAACCAGACTTGTAGGTAGTCAGGACCAAGAACTGGGTCAAAACAAAATATGAAATGTTGAGACTGTTTCTATAAACAGGTGCGAGTGTGAGATTTGCACATGTATTGCTTGCGCTCTCTGAGACATAGTCTCATTCCAAGAATGGCTTTGCTTTTACTTGTTTGTTTAATAATAATTTCTACTATTGTTTTAAAATTTAAAAAATTTTTATTACAAAATGATATAAATTATTCAATGATGATAAATGATTGTTTTGTACAGATAAAAATTTGTATAATGATATTTTTACAACAATTTTGTCTTATTACAGGAAATTTATTTAAAATTTTGATTGATATTAAATTATTTTGTATAGCTTAATCCAACATAATGGTTGCCTTGTCAACTTTAAGTGTTTGACAAGGCAAGCCTTGTTTTATATTACAGTAATTAGTTCTTACAGGAAGCTTAGTAAATTGTTTTATACATTATTTATGTATTGAAGTGGCCAAAAACGTTTGTTATCTTCCATTCATCTAATATCTATTAAAAAAAATTTATGCTGTTAGTAGTATGTAAAAGTGTCTGTGTGTGGTTTTATATAGTATATATTAAAAAGTCATAATTTTATTATATTTTTTAATATATATTTTATATTTTAATATATATAATTTATTTATTTAAATTACAACTTACTAAAATATAGTTAAACTTTTGTTTAATTTAATTAAAATATCTATTTTATTATACTTTTTTTTAGGTATTAGGGACAACTTGGAAAAAAAATTTGGGTGGAAGAAATTTTGATGAAATTCTGTTGCATTACTTTTCAAAAAGATTTTATGAAAAACACAAAGTACAGGTTTTAAATGATAGAAGAGCTACAATTAGACTTCGTCAAGAATGTGAAAAATTAAAGAAGCAAATGTCTTCCAATTCCCTCACATTACCTATAAATATTGAATGCTTAATTGATGAATTAGACCTTAATGAAACTTGCAATAGGTATCTATAAGTTTCAGATTCATACTGATATTTTTTTTTTACTCTGTTCATCTTGTAGGCACTGAGAGGGTTTTTTAACCATACCCGTTACGAATTCAACAAACCTCACAATCATACTTTAAATGAAATATTTGTTAACTGAATTATGTAAAATATTTTAACATATATTTTATAACTTAATTCTTGTAGAGAAATCTTTGAAAATGAATGTAGTCATTTATTATCCATGATTGAAGAAACAATATTAAGAGCACTTACAGAAACAAGTAAGTTAATAATTTTTTGATGACAATAATAAATGACCATAAGACTTTAAACAATATAAAAACATGTTTCATTTATACATCTTAATATACAATCTCAGAAAAAGTTTTAGTATATTTTGAAGAATTTATTATAATATAAATGCATAATTATTCTATTATTTTTTTACTAATTTATATAGATAATAGAATAATTTTATCTTTGCATTAAGTATAATTATAATTAATTTATTAATATCCTGTTTTTTTTTAATATAAAAACAGGATATTAATAAATTATGATAGAGTTAAAATTTGTGTCATGATTTTAACTTTAGATTTGAATTATTGTTATTATTATTATTTGAGTAAATAATAATAATAATCAGTTGAATATTAAATAATTTATTGGATTTTTTGTTAATTGAGCAAATAACAAAATTTGGATTAAATTCATTTCAATGAAATTCATTTTTTTTCTTTTTATTTTTAAGTTTTGAAGTTTATATTTTATCTATTTTGTCTATATTTATTCCAGAATAAATTGGAATTTATTTCAGTTTAATTTTAAATAAATATATAAGAAGTATGAATCAAATGATATAATTGATTTAATTTTTTTTATACATTTTTCTGATTTAAATTAAATTAAAGGAACTTATTTATTCAAAACAAAATTCATTTCAGTGTTTCCATATTTTTGGTTTTAATATACCATCAGCTAAATATTAGCGAAAGCATTGAAAATTTCTACTTTATTGCATGATTATTAATTTTTAATAAACACATTGTTGATAAGAAGAAAATATAGCAAGGATAACAAAATATCATAGAAATTATAGTTATTTTGTATTTAAATTTGAAATATTATTTATTACCTAAAAATGAAGAACACAAGGACACAAACTGAGTGAAAATAAAGAGTAAAAACTGGAAAAAACTCTGTAAAAATACAAAAAACGCTTTCTGAATTTTATATTTAATTGCAATTGTTTTGAAAAGTTTTTAAACTTAAAGTTTAATTAAACAATTCAATTGCAAGTTATCTATACTTCTATACTAATATTATAAAGAGGTAAAGTTTGTAAGTTTGGATGTAGGAGGTAATCTCTGAAACTACTCATCTGATTTCAAAAATTTTTTCACCGATATTTAGAATGTACCTTCAGGGTGGGCATGGGCTGTATATTATTCCGTTAAACATTCATATAAATTAAAATATATCATCTAGGTAGCATTATATTTTTGATGTCAGCAGGTGGTGAGGGGCAAGACACGTATGTATACGAGATAGGTAACCGCGCAGCACAGTCACATGGTCGGCAAGATACACAGTGCATGTATCCAAACTTGTAGTATATAAAGTTGACACAAGGGATGCATGCACATAAGTTCACTTTATTCAAACTCTTAGTCTTAATGTTTGATTTTATGTTCGAATTTATGAATGATTCGAGAAGATCCAACTTATCTTTCGAATTTAGTAAACTAGAAGAAGAATCCAGAAGGGGTTACAAAAATGTTTGTTATTTATCACTTAGTGATACTATGCACTGGTTAGTGGTTGCTGTGAATCTTAATTATCATTATCCCAGTGTGGTAAGCAGATATCTAAAAATTTTCTAATTAGTCTCAGAAGAGAGGGGACCTAATTCTTGCACTCAGTGAAAATGGGTAACATCAGCTATAATCTAATGATCTTAATCTTTGCTATCATTTTTGTTTGAGCAACACTGGGCTCATCTGCTAGTCTATATTAAAGTAATAAATTTTATATATGAAAATAAAATAAAATACGTATGAAAGTTTCTAATATAATTTATAATAATTTATATTTTACAGAAATTACTGCACAAGACATAGATAGCATTTACATTGTTGGAGGTAGTACACGCATTCCTGCAATTAGAACAATTATTCAAAATATTTTTAATAAAGAACCTACAACAACTCTAAATCAAGATGAAACTGTTGCAAAAGGATGTGCACTAAAGGTAATTATACATTATAATAAATTAAAGTTTATAATATTTGTTTTATAGAATGTTAATAAAAAATTATATTGTATGTTTTTATTTATTTATTCAGTGTGCAATTATTTCTCCATTGATAAAAACTCAAAACTTTGATGTTATTGAAAATTGTCCATTCTCAATAACATTATCTTGGAAATCAAAAAATTCAGAAAGGTAAAGCACAATTTCATCCGTAGACTTTTAGACATTAAATGTTTCATTTTTATTTATTTATTTCTAAATTCAGAATTGTTTAATTTATGTTTATCATAAACAATTCTGATCATCTAACTTTAAACCTATATTATTAAATCTGGGAGTAAAGTTTGGGTGGTCTCTGATAGTACATTTTATCTTTGAAATTTGCAGTTATAAAATAAAAGGTAGTATCATAAAGTATCTAATTTCACACCAGATATTGGTTAAGTCAGTGATATTATGATTAAGAAACTTATTGAAAATTTTTCTTAGAATAGTTTGTATTACAGATATTGAAATTGCTAATTTCAATGGTTTTCTCTAATGATTTTGATAAATATAGTACCAGCTTTTATTGTAATGACTTTTGAAATTAATTAATTTTTTCTGACTAATTATTTTCTTATTTTTTAAAATAAATTTAATAAATGTTTGTATAACTTAAGTACTGTATATTCCAGCGTATAAGACGACCCCTGACATTTACAGTTAAAATATAGAGTTTTGGATATACTTGCCCTATAAGAGGACACTCAACTTTTGAGAAGATTTTCCTGGATTAAAAAGTCGTCTTATACACCAGAATATACGGTATTTTATTTTTTTGTTTAGTAGAATTTAAATATGGAAATTTAAAATAAAATGAGCAATTATTTATTGTGACATCGTTACAATGCTGGGCTGTAATTTTTAATTTATTTAATTTAAAATATGTATTCTCCATTTCAAATTAGTACTGTATTGGCTTGCCCCTGTACAGTACATCATACTTTTCCTTTAACAATAGAGTCGTGCCAGTCATTTATCTAACACGTTTCAGGGGAAAATTTTTGAATTGAAATAACATGACTTTTGATTTGCATTGAAAGTTTGTATAACTCCTAAGGTTTCCATATCTGGTCTCATCTTTCATCTATCTAACTCTTTTCTTGAGATTAAGGAAAGATGGATGAATGGACAACAGTGGTAATTTATGGGTCTACAGTTTTTTAAAATTGCAGCTTAATCATAATATAAACTCATATTTAAATTACTATGTTGAAAACATTGTAATGTTTAAAAAAGAAATATTCAATTTTTTTTTTACAGTTTAGGAGATTTTCAAATTTTTAAACAGAATCAGAAACTTCCTTCTTCTTCAATAGTGACTGTTATGTCAAGTGAACCTTTTATTTTAAAAGCATATACTAATGAAAATATTGAAATTGGTATGTTTATAACAATTAAATTTTCAAAAGAATATTAATTCTTGTTTTCTTTAAAATGTATAAAATTATATATTAAAATTATATTTATATGCTGTTACAAAAGATTTGAAATTATATTAAAATGTCATTTAATTTTACTTAAAGAATTTATCATAAAATATAAACAATTATAATATCAAAATTATTTGAGATTTGATAATACATAAATATACATAAATTTTGGACATAGCACATTGTACATTCAGTCAATATTCCATGTTTTTATACCATATACTTATTTTAACACATGCTTACTGACAAACTTTTGCATTGGATCAGTTTTTACCTTTCAGTAACATTAATGTAAAACATTGAGTGACATACTTATTCTAAAAATTTTAAATTACTGTATTTTCTTTGAATTGATACATTTATACAAAGTTTTATAAGTTTATCAATTGCAAATATGAGGCAAGTTTATAAAGTAAGTTCTGACTGCACATATTATCTGTGCATATGATACATGTTGGCTTTTGTCAGCAGGTTCTTGTCTCCAAACATCTGATCCAACTTCAGATGTTTGGAGACAAGACATTTGTCATTCACAATTATATCTGAAGATGAGCAAGAAAACCGAAAATGTTGACAGTTGTAAGATAAAGTCTGTAATCAAGTTTCTGAATGCTTTTGATGATTGTTGACAAATTTGTGAGATGTATGGTGACATTTCATGGGTAATGGAATGGTAAGACACTGGTATAGACAGTTCAACTTTAGGAGGACAAATATGCATGATGAATAATACAGATTGTCACAGATGAATTGATAGAGCAGATGAATGAATTAAAAACAGAAGATTCACCATTTCTGGGTTGAATATGACATTCTCCAAAGTTTTGCATGCAGTGATTTACAAAATCATCACAGAATGTTTGCATTATCAAAAATTGAGATTCTGACAAGTGGCACAAACAAAAATGCATGGAAGATTGTTTTAACAATAAATGTGATGACTTTCTTAGCCATATTGTGACAAGTGATGAAACCTGGGTGGCTCATGTGACTCCAGAAAGTAAGTAACAGTCAATGCACTGGCATCACTGTTCATCCCTAGTGAGAAAGAAGTGAAGCAGACACTTTCCACCAGAAAATTGGTATGTACTGTCTTTTGGGACTGACAAATTTCTGACTCATGGAGCAACAGTAAATATTGTATTGTGAGACCTTAAGGAAACTGCAAAGAGCTATTAGGAACTAATAGGCCTTGATTTTTGCAAGGCTATCATTCTGGTATTGTATACTCCAAGACAATGCACAGCCTCATAGTACCAAACAACTGATTTGTTGAAACAATTTAAATGGGAAATTTTTAATCATTCATCTTATGGGAAATAAGTTGGAGAAAAATTGGGAAAATCTGTTACTTCAGAAGTTTTTGGCTGGAAAACATTTTTGAAATGAAGTAACAGATGTGAATGATTGTGTGAAGATTGGCAGGAGACTTCTATGAGGAGAAATTAAAGAAACATGTTTTTCAATATCAAAGGTGCCTTGATGTTGGAGGTGATTGTGTTAAAAAGTAGGCTCAATGTCTAAAGCCCTAAGCAAACTTTTGAAATAAATATTTTGTTACTATATTTTTTAAATGGGTATTTTTAANCTTGTAACCATGAACGAATCAAAAGACGAAATAAGATTAACGAGAACATTTATTAGTTTAAGTACATCCAACTTGGATTTTACACAAATTGCAAAATTATACCCCGACTTACGCGAATTCGACTTATGCGGTTATCGCTCAGTCCCACCTATCGCGTAAGTTCGGGGTACTACTGTAGTCTTAGAAAAAATTATTAAGGTTTCAATTCCCATATCAAATTTAACAGATAATTTTTAATATATTGTCATTGAAAGTACATAATTATTTGCAACTATTACATGTTATTGTTATACAGCAACAATAGATTAAATGTATAACAACTATTATTGTTGTACATTTAATCTATCACACTGATGGTCAAACCACTGTGGTGGTAAAGGAGTGAGATTGTCACCTAGAAACCTGGGTTAGGAAATTTAGGAATTTTTTGAGTACTCTGTACCAGATGTACTGTCTTATATCCAACCACTCCTATTATAGGCCTGACTGAACCCATGATAGGTATGATTGAAATATGCTCTCACAATAGAAAGAGTTTAAAAAAATAATAATAATTTATTCTCTTCGTTTGCTTTGATTTTCGTGCTAAAAATGTAAAATATCTGGTAACGAGTTGCGTAACGTTCCTAGCAAAAAAGTTAAAATTGCTTGTGTCGCCATCTGTTACGAGATTTTACTTAAAAACACTTTTTATATTATGAATTATTATAAAGTGGCAAAACACTTAATTTTGAGGGTAGAGATGAGTTTTCTAAAACATTGTAAATGTTAATAATGAGTGAAATCTTCATTAAATCTGATTCCTCTCAAGACACATGACCTCCGCTCTATCCCTCCATCCTCTTGATCTTTAACCATTAAAATTTAATAGCATCAATACCTCTTATATACATTACAAGCTACCATGCCAAATGTCATTTATTAATCATTACCCCATCCTGAGATATTAAATGAAATAGATGCCAACACATACACATACATACATATCCAATTTTTTCACGTTTGGGTTCAGGAAATCTCAAAAAAATGGAGATTTTAAAAAGACTTGGAGGGTCAAATTTGACACAATTCCAATACTTTTCCTTGTTATGCTTATTTAACAGCTAGGAAAGTAGAATGGTACAGTATATTTGGATATTTTTATTATTGAAATATTTAAAAAAATTAAAAATTGTAGTAATAATAATTCAATAACCAAAATTTTTCAGTTATTATTTATTAATTCTTTTATTAATTATTCACTTATTGTTTCTTCACTAAATGTACTATATATATATATATATATTTGATTTTACAGGAACATTTTTTATTGAAGAAGTTATACCAATTGAAGGAAATAATACAAAAGTTGATGTAAACATTGAAATAAATGAGAGTGGTTTGTTTTCCATAAAATCTGCATATCTTATTGAAGAAAAAACACCGGAAGAACAAAATAAATTGCAATTAACAAAATTTAGTACTACTAATAATAATAATAATAATTCTGTGTGTTGCTGTAAGGATATTGAACAAAATACTTTCTTCTTTGTGAATCAGCAAGAAGAGTCAAATTCAATTCAAGAACAAAAGGTAATTTTTTAAAAAGCTGATCTTTTCTGCATAAATGAAATTTTAAAGTAATTAAGTTTTAATTTTTATATGTATGCATGTATTAGAATTGGAAATTATGGCAAATGCATTAAATTTGATATTGAATGATCCTCTCAATAATCTTAAGTATCAAACTTTCCATTATAATATTTATATATAAAATTTTGATTTGAATTTAAGTTAATAAGATTATTAAATTTTAATTTAATACAGTAATACCTCGACTTACGCGATTTTCAAATCTCGTCGATTCGTCTTTTGTTTGAGTGCCACGCAACTCTTGATTACTCACTCCCCACACACTATTGTTCGGCTTACATGTTCGGAATCGACGCAAAGCTACAGTTTATTTTGTGTTATTTAATTCTGTGTTTGTTATATCTATGGAGACTTCAGAGACTCTATGTGACGATTTCTTGTAACCATGAACAAATCAAAAGACGAAATAAGATTAACGAGAACATTTATTAGTTTAAGTACATCCAACTTGGATTTTACACAAATTGCAAAATTATACCCCGACTTACGCGAATTCGACTTATGCGGTTATCGCTCAGTCCCACCTATCGCGTAAGTTCGGGGTACTACTGTAGTCTTAGAAAAAATTATTAAGGTTTCAATTCCCATATCAAATTTAACAGATAATTTTTAATATATTGTCATTGAAAGTACATAATTATTTGCAACTATTACATGTTATTGTTATACAGCAACAATAGATTAAATGTATAACAACTATTATTGTTGTACATTTAATCTATCACACTGATGGTCAAACCACTGTGGTGGTAAAGGAGTGAGATTGTCACCTAGAAACCTGGGTTAGGAAATTTAGGAATTTTTTTAGTACTCTGTACCAGATGTACTGTCTTATATCCAACCACTCCTATTATAGGCCTGACTGAACCCATGATAGGTATGATTGAAATATGCTCTCACAATAGAAAGAGTTTAAAAAAATAATAATAATAAATTATATCAAATAAATATGGCTTATTATTGATAGTCATATTGTGTTTACTTGTTTTTATACATTTTGTAGTTAATTCAGATTTGTAATAAATTTTATTTTGTTTACAAATTATATTTACAGAATCAAAACTTTTAAAAATGAGAGCTTAAAAAGTAATATTTTAAAATTTCTTATCAGAGTATAATACTTTGGTAACCTAATCTCAATACTAGAATACATGATGTAATAGTTTTAGATGATTGTGGCATCTGTTATAACTATTGTAAGACTCATGTTGTTGAGATTCCAGAAGCGGAGGCTCCATAAGTAAACTTCTACCTATATTTGATATTAATAAAAACCATCAGAAGTATATAAGTAAGCTTTTGGATTGTTTTTATGAATGTTTATAAATATTAATAATTTTCCTTTATTTAAAATTTATTGAATTAGTTATATTGTTTGGAGAACAAGCATAAGATGATAATTTTATAATATTATCTTTATAAATTATTTTATTTTTGATAAATTCATAATAATAGAGATAATGCCATAAATATTATTATATGTATTATTTTTTGATGTTTCATTTAGGAAAGTGAAGAAAGTGGGAAAGATGTATTCAATCAAACTCAAAATAATTTATGTTTACTGAAAACTAGATCAATAACTAAGAGTCTTTCTGAAGAAACTTTATTGAAATACAAACAAATGGAAGTATGCAATTTTCAGAAATAAAAATTTTTGATTGATATTAAGTAAAATTAAGTTTACAGTATTTTACTTAATAACATTAATAATAATATTTATATAATATATATTATTTGTCAGGAAACAATGATTAACAGAGATAGGTTGGAAAAAGAACGCATTGAAGCTAAAAATTATTTTGAAGAATATATTTACAGAATGAAAGAGAATGTATTTAATGAAATATCTCCTCAGGTAAATAAATATTTAAAAGATGATTAAAAATAACTTATAAATAAAATTATGTTAAATAAATAATTAAATATGACAAAATATTGATGCAAATTAAAATATTCTGACTTTCTGAAACTGTTTATGTACATGTAATGTATTACATAATATATATATATAGGTTTCAGAAAGTCATATTTTTTGATTATATTAAACAGGTTATTTTTTATGAATATAGAAAATGGAAAGTATATTATATATTATTTGATTAGGCTATTATAATAAATATATTTTTATTATATTAATACATGAAATTCTTGTTCAGTTGACCCTGAACAATATTTTTATTAATTAGTTTTGAATGTTCTGTGTAATAATTATTAACTAGAAATGCTCAGTGCTATTGTTTATTTCATTATTTTTATTAAAAGTTTTTATATTAATGTTTTACGAAAATTTTTAAAATCAAGATTTAAGAATATAAATTTTGTTTTATAGAGAAATGATGAATATTCAAATAACATTATATTGTATAAGAAAACAAATTTCAAAAAAACTTTGAATGTAATTATTACTATCAGGTTTATCATTAATTTATACAATGTTTTTATAAAAGGCTGCTTGCAATTGTTATTCAAGCAGCCTTCTTTTTTATAGGCAGCTAAATTAATCAAAGTGTAAAACTTCTAATAAAATTAAGAATTTTTAAAAAGATTGTTGAAATAAAAAAGAAAAGCAGCATTTTCCTTCAATGATTACATTGATACTGTAAAAGAAACAAATTACATAAATGGTTGTTTTGAATTTTAATAATTCAAAAGATTCATCGTTTATGTAATTTGAAAATAGAGTTAATTTTATTTACTGCTACAAAGATTAAAATTTTTAATTTAGAAATAAAATTATAAAAACTTGAACTATTTGAAAAATGAGAAAACATATTACAGTGACTAAATACAAATTAAATTTCCATATCTTTATGATGCTAAAACATAAAAAAAATAATTATTTTCTTAAACTTTGCATTTTAAAATGAAATTATTGTACACTAAAAGATTTAAAACAAAACTGTCAGAAGTAAGCAAACCATATTTGAATCTATAAGAATAGCGTGTGTTACAAATTATAAATATTATTATTGTAAAATAATTTTTTAATGATTCTCAATGATTCTTGAATTGATATTTTTGAAAAAATATTGTTTTTAAATATTAATAAACATTTTCAAAAACAGAAAAATAGCATANGATTTTCAAATCTCGTCGATTCGTCTTTTGTTTGAGTGCCACGCAACTCTTGATTACTCACTCCCCACACACTATTGTTCGGCTTACATGTTCGGAATCGACGCAAAGCTACAGTTTATTTTGTGTTATTTAATTCTGTGTTTGTTATATCTATGGAGACTTCAGAGACTCTATGTGACGATTTCTTGTAACCATGAACGAATCAAAAGACGAAATAAGATTAACGAGAACATTTATTAGTTTAAGTACATCCAACTTGGATTTTACACAAATTGCAAAATTATACCCCGACTTACGCGAATTTGACTTATGCGGTTATCGCTCAGTCCCACCTATCGCGTAAGTTCGGGGTACTACTGTAGTCTTAGAAAAAATTATTAAGGTTTCAATTCCCATATCAAATTTAACAGATAATTTTTAATATATTGTCATTGAAAGTACATAATTATTTGCAACTATTACATGTTATTGTTATACAGCAACAATAGATTAAATGTATAACAACTATTATTGTTGTACATTTAATCTATCACACTGATGGTCAAACCACTGTGGTGGTAAAGGAGTGAGATTGTCACCTAGAAACCTGGGTTAGGAAATTTAGGAATTTTTTTAGTACTCTGTACCAGATGTACTGTCTTATATCCAACCACTCCTATTATAGGCCTGACTGAACCCATGATAGGTATGATTGAAATATGCTCTCACAATAGAAAGAGTTTAAAAAAATAATAATAATAAATTATATCAAATAAATATGGCTTATTATTGATAGTCATATTGTGTTTACTTGTTTTTATACATTTTGTAGTTAATTCAGATTTGTAATAAATTTTATTTTGTTTACAAATTATATTTACAGAATCAAAACTTTTAAAAATGAGAGCTTAAAAAGTAATATTTTAAAATTTCTTATCAGAGTATAATACTTTGGTAACCTAATCTCAATACTAGAATACATGATGTAATAGTTTTAGATGATTGTGGCATCTGTTATAACTATTGTAAGACTCATGTTGTTGAGATTCCAGAAGCGGAGGCTCCATAAGTAAACTTCTACCTATATTTGATATTAATAAAAACCATCAGAAGTATATAAGTAAGCTTTTGGATTGTTTTTATGAATGTTTATAAATATTAATAATTTTCCTTTATTTAAAATTTATTGAATTAGTTATATTGTTTGGAGAACAAGCATAAGATGATAATTTTATAATATTATCTTTATAAATTATTTTATTTTTGATAAATTCATAATAATAGAGATAATGCCATAAATATTATTATATGTATTATTTTTTGATGTTTCATTTAGGAAAGTGAAGAAAGTGGGAAAGATGTATTCAATCAAACTCAAAATAATTTATGTTTACTGAAAACTAGATCAATAACTAAGAGTCTTTCTGAAGAAACTTTATTGAAATACAAACAAATGGAAGTATGCAATTTTCAGAAATAAAAATTTTTGATTGATATTAAGTAAAATTAAGTTTACAGTATTTTACTTAATAACATTAATAATAATATTTATATAATATATATTATTTGTCAGGAAACAATGATTAACAGAGATAGGTTGGAAAAAGAACGCATTGAAGCTAAAAATTATTTTGAAGAATATATTTACAGAATGAAAGAGAATGTATTTAATGAAATATCTCCTCAGGTAAATAAATATTTAAAAGATGATTAAAAATAACTTATAAATAAAATTATGTTAAATAAATAATTAAATATGACAAAATATTGATGCAAATTAAAATATTCTGACTTTCTGAAACTGTTTATGTACATGTAATGTATTACATAATATATATATATAGGTTTCAGAAAGTCATATTTTTTGATTATATTAAACAGGTTATTTTTTATGAATATAGAAAATGGAAAGTATATTATATATTATTTGATTAGGCTATTATAATAAATATATTTTTAGTAANTTGATAATATATACATACATATATATATATATATATATATATATGTTTCAGAAAGTCATATTTGATTATATTAAACAGGTTATTTTTTATGAATATAGAAAATGGAAAGTATATTATATATTATTTGATTAAGCTATTATATTAAAACATGAAATTCTTGTTCAGTTGACCCTGAACAATATTTTTATTAATTATTTTTGAATGTTCTATGTGTAATAATTATTAACTAGAAATGCTCAGTGCTATTGTTTATTTCATTATTTTTATGAAAATTTTTAAAATCAAGATTTAAGAATATAAATTTTGTTTTATAGAGAAATGATGAATATTCAAGTAACATTATATTGCATAAGAAAATAAATTTCAAAAAAAACTTTGAATGTAATTATTACTATCAGGTTTATCATTAATTTATACAATGTTTTTATAAAAGGCTGCTTGCAACTGTTATTCAAGCAGCCTTCTTTTTTATAGGCAGCTAAATTAATCAAAGTGTAAAACTTCTAATAAAATTAAGAATTTTTAAAAAGATTGTTGAAATAAAAAAGAAAAGCAGCATTTTCCTTCAATGATTACATTGATACTGTAAAAGAAACAAATTACATAAATGGTTGTTTTGAATTTTAATAATTCAAAAGATTCATCGTTTATGTAATTTGAAAATAGAGTTAATTTTATTTACTGCTACAAAGATTAAAATTTTTAATTTAGAAATAAAATTATAAAAACTTGAACTATTTGAAAAATGAGAAAACATATTACAGTGACTAAATACAAATTAAATTTCCATATCTTTATGATGCTAAAACATAAAAAAAATAATTATTTTCTTAAACTTTGCATTTTAAAATGAAATTATTGTACACTAAAAGATTTAAAACAAAACTGTCAGAAGTAAGCAAACCATATTTGAATCTATAAGAATAGCGTGTGTTACAAATTATAAATATTATTATTGTAAAATAATTTTTTAATGATTCTCAATGATTCTTGAATTGATATTTTTGAAAAAATATTGTTTTTAAATATTAATAAACATTTTCAAAAACAGAAAAATAGCATAAAATTTCAGCAGAACTATATATTATTTAAGTAGAATCTGAATTTTATATTTAAGTCATCTTTATTTTAAACATAAAAATTTGATGATGTAAATTTATTTATACATCAATACAGTTATTAAAAATTTTTGTCACAGAATAGAATAACTGCATTTTACTATTGTTCAAAACTATTTACTAAAATTTTTATTTCTATTTACTATACAGTAATATCCCAATTTACATAAGTAATGTGAATCATAGACCTTTACATAAGTCAAATTTGTAAATTGCTTAAGTGTAACTATGTAATTGCCACACCTTTTGTGCTTTCAACAATGCAAACTTTTGCCTTCACTATTGTATTCACTGTCAAAATAGGTTGATTTATTTCCACAGCTGTTCTTATCATCTTACTGTCTTCATACATACAAATTATTTTTAATTTTTCTTTTAAAGTAATTGCAGACCTTTGTTTTTTTTGGTTTATTACCAACAAATTCTGTTTGCCATTTCAATTGCATTTTAATGGTACAGTACTGTAAATAAACAATAAACACTATGTAAATTTAATGGTAAAAACAGGTTATGTATTAAACAAATCGCTTGGGGCAAACTACACTAATGATGTGAAACAGTACGTATAGAAAAACAAGCATTGAAGATGTGCTTGGTTTCACTGCTCGACCTTCAGTGAGTACTGTAGTGTACTGTAGAAGAATCTTGTTTATGAGAAAGAGTGCCTCGTACACTTGTGTATGTGCTTACAATTAGACCAAAAGTAAAAGATTAGCAGAGCAATAAAGTAATAAATCTGTACAGTGCAAAAGAAAGAAAGGAAGTGAGAGAGAGAATGTATGAATGAATGTTTGAAATAGAATAATTCTTCATAAAATTACATGTTACTCTACTCAGATTTTTTTACATTTTTTGAGTTTTACATTTTATGTAACTGCAAATTTACATAAGTCATGTGTTACATAACTCAGAGTATTACTGTATACATTTTATTATCTTATTTACCTATACAGATTAACAAATATTTTTAAGAAAGTAAGTTGTCATTGCTCATAAATTTATAAAAGTTTCTAAATATTTTTTAAGTTTTGCAAGAATTATTGCTTTTGAAATGAAAAAAATAACACGAAAAAATTCTTTGAAATTAACAATTTAGAAGCATTATTTGAAAAAATTTTAAAATATTCCACATTAAATTTATGATAATTCATTTCTATAAAAAAAAAATTAAAATATTTGGAACATTTTTAATAACAAGGCTGCATGGTAAACTGTCAGTGTATCTTGGAAAATCTGGGAATTCAATCCGGAATTGCATAATTTATCATGAGTAATACAGCTCAGGATGTCACCCAGCACAATCATCAGCTAATTGATATTTCTGCAGATCAGATCCACTGATATTGAGTGTTAATTTGGCCAGCCATACAGCCTTAATATGCTGAAGCTTTGTGTTGTTTTAAAATGAAAATAACAATATTAGTCAATAATTTAAAACAATAAATTTAATTTTTGGTTTATGAAAATTACTAGCATTTTTTGTTGAATAGTTATGCTGGAAATGTTTCTGTTTAATTTGCAAATTAAAAAAGTAATCTATAATACGGAAGACATATTAAAAGTAATATGTCTTATGTATATTATCATAATGACATGAATCCTAACATGAATTACATTTTTCCCATTAAATTTTTACAAGTAAAAAGCTTAAGTTGTAATTTACATTTAAATTCCATGAAAATCTAATATTTAAATTTTTTATTAATTTTCACCATATTTCTGAAATTTATTTTTTTAAAAAGCATACACATAACTTTAATCAACATACTATTTATTCATACTAACATTTGCAACCATCTTAGGATCATAGAAAATGGAATACTGGAAATATATTGATAGAATGTTATTTTGTAGCTCAAATATACATTCAAATTTAAAAATTGAAAGAAATACAGGTATTCCTCATACAACATAGCATTCCTACAACACAGTTTTACTCTAACATAATTCAAGAATTGTAGACATCCCCCATACAAAACATTACAGTTTGTAAGTGTAAACACTATCATTCAAGATTTTTTTATTCAAATAAGCATGTGTGTTGTCTCATATTTGCCTGTGGATGTTAGAATATTGAAATTTTCAATGTTGTTTCATGCCTTTTTCCAAGTTTTCTTTAATTGAAAACTGATTCTACAATTTTTCTTCTTCCGTGTTCTAGCTTCCATTCTGGCTTTCCTATAAACTAGTTATCACTGTTGTTGGCGAAACCCAAAAGAATGTCACTATGTTTTATTTTTATGAATTAAATTAAAAGTTACTACATAAAAAGATTAAATTTTTAAAGTTCTCTTAGGCAAATGCAAGCAAATGAAAAATGTAAAGAAAAACCAAGTTGTTGTTGATAATTCAGATTAAGATCAAAAGCCCAGATTACGATGATATTTTGCCAAAAAGAAAACGTCCTTGTTTAATGTTTTTAGCAGTGAATAAAAAAATTAATATTAATGTGCAGTACTTTTGATTGTGATTGTTAGTTAATTATCGATTGCTTTAATAATCATGTTTCTCTTAATTATGAGAAAGAATACAGTAGTACAGTTTTGCTAACTTTTGGAACATAACCTTAATTGTTAATCCTTTGTTTCATACAGCATGGATTTGCATAACACAGCACTTTTTTGAAACCTAACTACTATATCATATGGAGATATCTGTTTGTTGAATTTTAAATATAAATACAAAATTTCAAAAATAAATTAACTGATTACATAAAATACATAATTAACATGTAAATAAATATCAATGGTTACCTAATACAAATATAGGCTTGTATGGCTAAGTCATAACTTTTGATTTAGGGAAATGCTATACTACTACTATGCTAGATACTTCCATGTCATTGAAAGAAAATTATCATCCTTATGATTGGTGCATTAGTGGTTTTTGACATGCTTGTAGAAGGGTATTTTCTCAATGATTCTTTCTCCCTTGGATTTCTGGCCTTGCAGAGGAGCTTAACCTTGTCAAAATACAGTGTATTCTCCAATATCAAGAGCAGCGTTGCCAATGCTATGTTGTATTTTTCTTTTCTAATATCATACTCATGCTCTTTTACTCTTGTGGAGAGGTTGAATACTGTGGATCCTATTTTGAGATCGGCGAGTGAGACAAAGATGCACAATCGAAAATAGATAAAATAAAATACAATAATTTTATTAACTCGCTCGTTATGATACAGGTTTCTAAGGATACCAACAATACTACACCCACTGAATAATCCACATCATTAATTATTTGACCACCGCACAATATGGTCTCCTGACAAAGAGTGCACACATGTAGTCCCTTGTCCGACCCGATTATCCAATTACTTAAGATTATATTAATTAAAACTAGATTCCTATTACTACTTACAACTATTGAATAGAGAAGGCTATTAGAAAATTCTGAGAATGAAAGTAAGGGATAGGAAAGAGGGTATCCAAAACTTGATGATGTATGCTGCTTATGTGGGATCATGGATGAGATTTCTCATTGGGTTGGTGACTAATTAGCTCCCCTTTTTGTCACTCTTTAAGATATTAGTCCAAAGGGTTGATGCATCCTGTTCCTCACAATTAATTTCCTTTACTTTCTCCATTCCAAAGTTCTCGTCTCGACCATACGATGCTAAACGTACTGGGGAGATTTCCTCTCGCTCTCTCTCCTTTGGGTTCTGCCTTCGAAGTGACTGCATGTTCGCCCCCTCCCCTCAGAGTTGCATTTCCTTCACTGCTTCTTGAGTTAGTCACCCACATACCAAAGCCAAAGGTAAAATGAGAACATTCCAGGAAGGGTAGACAAGTAGGACAGACAGAGGGGAAGCAGAAAATATACAATTTAAATATGGCGTGTAGCCACACTATGTAGTGGCTGCTGTGGATCTCTATTCTTAATGTGATTGTGATTTCACAGACTCATGGGTTGATAGGATCTTTTGCATTACATAGTATGTTGTGTATGCTGATTAATGCTCTATGTAATATCTTGTATTTATATAATAATACCAGTTTGTGATTAATACAAACCATAAATCTATATTAATTTTAAATTGGTCTTAAAGAATTGTTTATTTAGAAGGAATCTGTTTTGAGTATTTTGGATGAAGCTACAAATTGGTTAGAGAATGAAGGAGAAGATCAAGAAGAAGGAATTTATATAGAAAAATTGGAACAGTTAAAAGTATTCTTAATTTTTATTTGTTATATTAAAAATAATTGTATTACATTTGATATTTTATAATTTTTTTTTTTTCAGAATTACTTTGGACAATTGTAATTATTAGAGAATTAAGAAATCAAAAATTTTATATTTGAAATTTAGAATGAATTAATCTAATTGAATAATATGTATTATTGAAGTTTCATTTAAATAAAATATAGAAATAATTTATTTTTGTTATGAAAATGGCATATAAAAAAACATGAAAACAATGAAAATTAAAAAAACATGAAAATAAGACATTTTTTTAATGTTGAAACAGAGTTCTTGTGATATTTTTATCATCATTTATTTATCATAATCAATTTTCCATAAAACATTTTTATGCCC
Organism: Centruroides sculpturatus; assembly: GCF_000671375.1. Classification (NCBI taxonomy): domain Eukaryota; kingdom Metazoa; phylum Arthropoda; class Arachnida; order Scorpiones; family Buthidae; genus Centruroides; species Centruroides sculpturatus. The sequence goes on along the minus strand of NW_019384385.1, from coordinate 287,757 downwards.
AACTTAATTCTAATTTCTAAAAGATCTTAAAAAAATTATGGATTTAGAGCTAAGAAATATCTATCAAAATTGAATGCATTGCAAGGGACCTTTGGATAATATTAAAATACAATGAGATTTCAAGATACTTTTAACAGATAATTTTATAATGCTATATTTTACAATAAATTGCTAAATTATCAAGAAAAACTATTCGGTAAATTATTATTTTTACTCATTAAAAAATATTGAATGTTTTAATACAGATTTACAGTCATTAGATGAAAGAATAAATACAAAATAATTAAACATGTACAATAATCACATATAAAATTTTCCAATTGTAAATTAAAAACAAGTAAAACAAAAATTTAAGTGATCCTTAAAAATTTTTAAACTTTAATGAGCAATTATTTATTATGACATTGTCACAATGCCAGGCTGCAATTTTTAATATTTTTAATTTATTTCATTTAAAATATAAGTTTTGATTTTACTAATGTCTTGCCCCTGTAAATCATACTTTTCCTGTTAACAAAAGCCATGCTGTTATTTAACTCCATTCTGGAGAAAATTTTTTAATTGAAATAATGCGACTCCCAGTCCATACTGGAAGTTCTTATATCATCAGTTGGGACCTCCTGCTCCTAGGCTTTCCATATCTGATCTCAACTTCATCTAATTCTGTCCTTGAAATTAAGGAAGGATAGACAGGCAGAATGACACCAGTGGGAACTTATAGGTCTGCAATTTAAAAATTGCAGCACAATTAGGGTATAACAATAATTTAGGGAATAATTAGGGGAAAACATGAAATGCAGTTTTTTGTAGTACATATATCTTTTTTTTTTTTTTCTATTTTATTCAATTTATTTTTTACCTGTTCATAATAAAACCAGCAAAACGTATTTATTCTGAGATAAATCATTTATGATAACTAAAGTTAAAGTTTATTTAATTTAACATTTCCTGTGATTACTATACAACAGGACTTTTGAGATTTTTGTATTTTACAATCCTTTAAAATACAAAAATCACAAAACACTGTTGGAACCTGCATGTTGCAGTGATTATGAATTGACCAAAAGGTTAGTTCATTTACAACCATACTATTTGACAAAAACTAAATTGTTCATATGTATGATATGTGCACTTATCTGAAAAAAAAATTATGGGCAATATTAACAAAATATACAGTATGATGAAATATTTATTTGATAATACAATAAAACTTCATTGAAAGTCATAAAATAAAGTTATATTTTACACCTTTAAATCAAAATTACACTAATAGCTACATACCAATTTTGCAAGTTTTGATTTTTATTTAAAGATTGTAGGGAATAAAATGTACAGGTTATGAATTTCTTATGGAATATTGTCTTTAAGCTGCTGAATGGTAGGGATTTATTGACATACATCCCAAGTAATCCCAAAGAAAAAAGTCTGGTGCCATCAAGTTGGGCAAGCACATATATGCTCTGAGTTTGAAAACAACGGAGTGCTGATATTGAAAATAAAATTCAATAATTTTCTGGGTTTGTCGCACAAATTTTTCTAAATTTTCAGAAAACAAATTTTCAAAATTTGAAACAAAAACTTTAAAATATATACAGTAAAAGCTGGGTAAACCAGAAATGCACTGTATCAACTTTGTTTTCTGGTTTGGCACATTTCCGTTTTGAACAGGTTTTTCTTTCAACATAGAAAATTGCTCCATTTTGAAGAAATTTTTCCATTGAGGCAGACTTTTGATTTTATTCAGGTTCCGTTTTGGAGAGGTTTTACCGTAATAGCAAAAAGTTTATTACAGTTTTAAATAGAAAAGCGACTTAAGAGCTATCCTGTATTACTAACCAGGTAACTTTCAGGTAACTATTTTTAAAATACATTATTGTGCCTTGTATGTAAATGTTTATATAATATACACTTTTATTTCTAGCTATAAAAACTTTCTATTGAGCTTAAAAGGAATAATTTTGTTGAATTATGATAAAAATCCGTATTTAAAAAATATTTAACAAGGAGACCCTATGGCTATGAGGAAACGGATTTTGATGATCTTTGGTGTAGAGGTAGTACATCATGTGAGTGTACTACTTGTAAAATACTAAAGTGCAAAACTCAAATATAATTGAGAAAAATGAACTTAATTTATTGAAGTATTATAATATAATTACATATCATTGTCAAATGTACTGTACATGATCCTGAATGATACTTATAATAAAAACATTCAAAACAAAAAATTCTGTCTACACCAACTGACGCTCTAACAGACCACAGTGTACCTGAAGAAGGCCTATTAAGAAGGCCGAAAATGTTCGTACTCTGTCTACACCAAGAACAACAAATAAATGCTGCTTTTTTACAATTGCAAGGTATTTGTAAACAGTCTGAAAAACATGCTTCATTTACATTTGTAAAAAACTTTCTTATATCACAGAGTCCACTGGTATACCAAGCATATTTTATCATGTCACAAAATATTGGTGCTGATAATTGATGATGGATAATTGAATGTATTTTCAGGCAATCCTCTCAAGAATGAATTTCATAATTTTTGTCCAGTAGTTCAGCATTATTTTGTAATAGTTTGAATTTATCCATCCATTGGTTTGATGCTTTAAATTGCAAATCAGGAAACTGACTAGCAGCAGCTAAAGCCCAATGCTGTAAATTTCTTGTGGTCACTTGTTTATAATTTTGTCTTGCTTCAACAAAGCAGTTGTACATCCAAGAATCAATCAAATGATAGTCAACCCCCCTATAACACTGTTGATAATTCCATTTTGTATGAATTCCATGTTGTACGAGTCAGTTAGATTTTACAAATATGTGTGCCGAGCTGTGAACGGCTCACATAATTGTAAAATCTAAGTAACTCATGCAACATGGAATTCATATAAAACAGAATTATCAACAGTGTTATAGGGGGTCAACTGGGTATTTATCAAAAATAGTTCCACCACGTTCAACATCTTTTTCCCATAATTTTAAATGATCCATTCTTTTCAAATGACTGCATCCTTTTTTTTGTAATGTTTGTAGTTTTCATGTAGGGTGGGCTTTTGCTACTTTTAAAACTTTGATTTTATATTCCAGTGAAATATATTCCTTCATTCTACATTTTTTTTAATCGGGTGCATAGTCATCAGATGAGTCATCTTTAATTGCTTCGAAATTTCCTTCTGTACACTCTTCTTGGGCATAAATCAATTTGTCATCAATTATAAAGTTTTTTCATTCAACACATCCAATGTATTTTTTACCGTATTGTACCTATTCATTAGTATACGGAAAACTACTAGTTTTCCATTCGTTTCTGACTTTTGGAGGCTTAATAAATCCTGAGTCTGTAGAATAAAAACACTTTTATTTTTATATAAATATACTTCACCCCATGTGGGGTGAAGTATATTTATATAAAAATAAAAGTGTTTTTCTTTGTGTTAACCTGTTTATCTTTTTCTTAATTTTTATACCAGTCTACAGACTCGGGATTTATTAAGCCTCCAAAAGTCAGAAACGAATGGAAAACTAGTAGTTTTCCGTGTACTAATGACTAGTACAATACGGTAAAAAATATATTATCTGACTCCATCGATTTTTTTAGAATATTTTTATTGACATCAAATGTATTATTGTATAATTCTATGCCTATCAGCATAGCATCTTCAGATAGTGTATCAGAAGATGCTGTTGCAATTAAATTATTTTCGAAAAGTAAACTCTCATAATACACTACTCCCATCTTTTAGCCACTGCTTTGATTCATCACTGTATAAAGAGTATCATCAATAGTTTTTTTGTCACAACATCAAGAACTTGCTTCGCTTGATAACATTTTTTTAATTATAAAATAATTTTTCAAAATAAATTTTGCTGTACAAATACATCCATTTGTGTCGAAATTCAGAAACGAACTGTTAAAAAGAGTGAGTAAAAAGGACACTTGACCTATGTTCAAACCCGGCATAAGTAGCTNAATTGATTTATGCTCAAGAAGAGTATACAGAAGGAAATTTCAAAGCAGTTAAAGATGATTCATCTGATGACTATGTACCTGATGAAAAAAAAATATAGAATGAAGGAATATATTTCACTGGAATATAAAATCAAAGTTTTAAAAGTAGCAAAAGCCCACCCTATGTGGAAACTAAAAACATTACAAAAAAAGGATGTAGTCATTTGAAAAAAAAATGGAGCATTTAAAATTATGGGCGAAAGATGTTGAACGTTGTGGAACTATTTTTGATAAATATCATTTGATTGATTCTTGGATGTAAGACCACTTTGTCGAAACGACACAAAATTATAAAAAAAACCAAAAAATCAATAAATAATAAACGAATGAGTAGATGAATAAATACATTATAAGTATTTACGAATAAAAAAAAAAAAAGTATACACAACAAGGAAATCGAACCCGAGCACGAAGGCGTACGAGCCAGGAGCGTTACCACTCACGCCACAGCACTTTTTTTTTTTTAAACTATTTATTTATCAGTTAATAATTTATACAAAGATTGTACAGCTGGCGACATGTATACATATTACAAAGTGCAATTAGATGGACAATTTGATGCTATGTTTTAGCACCTAGATCTTTACAAACGTTTTTTCATTGTTACATAACCTTCGTTTTTCAAAAGTACATTAGAGAACATGTTTGTATTAACAATTTCAAGTATCTTTACTTTACAATACATACTACACATTTAAACACAATATATTGTTGTTGGCTTTAAAAATACCAGTTTCTTCCCAACTATTTTTGCTGTTCCACTTCTTGTGTGTTGTTTGATAGTTTACAGTTTCAATTAACTGACAAGTGAGTTAGACTGAATTTACACTTTAGTAACGTGGATATTTGCATTACGTTTTGGAAGAAGGCCAAACATCTGCTTTTCCATATTGTGTCTATCATAATTATGATGCAGGCAATCATTTGGATTGACATCTTGTTTATTTCAAGTCTATGCAGTTGCGCTATGGAGAGTGGTATCGGAAAAGAGCATTTTTTATTAAAGAAATTCTAAAGACTTCTCGCGTGCATGCAATCAAAAATTGCGTGCTGAGTAGTTTCGGTTTGTTTGCAGATTGGACAGTCCCCGATGTTCTGCAGGTTTCTGTTTAGTTTCCATTCGCTGGTCTGCAGGCAATTATGGTAAATTCTCCAGAAAATACTTTTGGCTTTGTTATTTATAGGTAATTTAAAGACGGTACTGATTATCTTGCTATTTATCAAATACTGATCGAGCATAAGAATTTGGGGTTTGGGTATTATAATATCTACGAGCATCCAATAAAGCTTTTGCGGTTTAGTAGTGAAGATTGTTTCGTCGTTGAAAAATTTGGTTAGGTATTTGTAGCAACATATGACGTCTCTTAATAAGATGGGTAACCTGTAACTTTTGCTTAGGCTTTCGCTCGTCACAATTATGTTTGGAATTTGAAGTTGCAGTAGACTTCGCTATCGGGGTCCAAGGCGTATATTTAAGTTTAATGAGGGTGATTCTGTTTATGATTGCTTTCACAGATATATCAAGTAAACCTAAGCCAGCATTTTCAATGTTGTTATATATAGTCGTTCTCCTGATTGGTTCATAATTCGAAGACCATACAAATCTGGCTGTAATCCTATTTATCCTATTGGCCACTCCTTTCGTTAGAGGCTGTGTTTTTAACAGGTACCAGAATGGAGATAAAATTTTTGTGTTAGCTACTTTTGCTTTTCCATACAGGGACAAGTTTCTTCCACTCCAGTAGAAAGCGGCTTTATTTGTTTTATTAATTATGTCATTCCATTGAATATTGGTGTTTTCTCCTATAATTGTTCCTAAGACTTTTAACTTATTCTTACTCCACTTAAATCCGGCGTAGTTGTTAGGTAGATCTTTCCATGCTCCCATCCACAGGCCAGTACATTTTGTTGGGTTTATTGCAGTCCCGGAGGCCTTCTCAAACTCCTTGAATAAAGGTTTTATTTTTTCAATACTGTCTAATCTAGTTAGGATTAAGGTGATGTCGTCAGCGTATGACAAATACTTAATTTCCGTGTTTCTGTCATTTGGTGGATGGTACCCACAGAACAAGGGACTGGATCTTATATAATAAAATAATGGTTCTAGACTTATTACGAAGAGCAGCATGGATAGGGGGCATCCCTGTCGTACAGAGCAGCCCACTTTGAATTTATCAGTCAGGTTTCTGTTAATCAGCAGTTGGCTCTTTGCACCCTCATAACATAGCTTTATCCAGCTTGTAAATTTTTCCCCCACGTTGCAGTGCTCTAAAATTTTCCACAGGTATTCATGACACACGTTATCGAAAGCTCGCTTGAGGTCAATTTGAAGGATGCAGCCCGAATCAAAGTCATTTTCGATGAGGTCATATATTGTCTGGGTCATTAGGATATTTGTGTAGATGCATCGCCCTTTTATTCCACAGGTCTGTGCACTATCAATGAGACCTGAGATGACTTTTTGAAGCCTATTGGCAAGAATTCTTGTTAGAATTTTGTAATCCGTGTTTAATAGGGATATTGGCCTCCAATTATTAATTTCTTTTAGTTCAGCCATTTTCTGCGACTTTGGAATGAGTGTTATTATCCCTTGGCTGAAGTTTATTGGCACCTGATTTTCAGATATGATGGAGTTAAGCATTTCCACTAACTTGTTGCCAATGAGTGGGAAAAACTGTTTGTAGAACTCCACACGTAGGCCGTCAGGGCCCGGTGCTTTATTGTTGGGCATCGCCCTTACGATTAAAAGACACTCGTTGTACGTGATGTCTTTGTTTAGTGACTTGCTTTCGTCATGCGACAACTCAGGCATCAGGGAAATAAATTTTCTTTGAGAACAGTTCTTTATAGTAGTTTACGAAATGAGACTGTATAGTTTCCTTGTCAGTGGAGATAGTACCATTTATGTTGAGTTCCTTTATCGCTTTATGTTTAATACACTTCTTTTCAAGCTGATAAAAGTGTTTAGTTGGTTTGCCTTCCATGCTGTTAAGCTCTACCCAGGAACGAATGAAGGCACCTTTTAATTTTTTTTCCTGCATCAGCCTCAATTGTTGTTTCGCCTGTTCGATTTCACCGATGTGACTTCCCGGGTGTAGTATTTCTTTTGCATATGCTTCTTTTAGTGCATCAACTAACTTCAGACGATGCAATCTCGCTTCTGCCTTCCTTTGCGCTCCGATTTGAATGGCAGTTCTTTTGATTTTACTTTTAATTTGTTGCCACCATTTAAAGGGGTTTTCCTCTTTTTGATTCAATATTTGGGTTGTCGTTTCAGCAAGAAAATCAACATCCCTGAGTAAGGTAGCGTTAAATTTCCAATATGTCCATCTATCTTGAGCGAGTTTCTCCTGTAGAGAGAAATCAACCCCTAATTTGACGAGGCTATGATCGGATAGGTAGGACGGTTCTATTTCTGAAGAGATTGTGCAAGCGGTAATGCCCTTAGATACATAAAACCTATCTAGCCGAGAGTGGGCATTGTTCTGATGATAGGTGTACTCTCTTCTGTTTGGGAATACGTGGCACCATATGTCAGTCAAATAATGCCTTGCTTTTAGTTGCTTGAATCTTTTCTTCTCTGGCTCATTTGCAGTTGAGCCAATTCTGTCCTGTTCCGATTCTACAAAGTTGTAATCTCCCCCTATGATTATCTCATAAGGGACATCCAGTAGCTGTTCCAGTTTAGGAAGGAATTCCAACCGATTTTTCGAGTTATTCGCTGGGAGATACACCGATATAATACGCACCACCTCGCTACAGCAAGCCACATCACACATAGATATACACCCTTCGTTATCATTGGAGGTGTGCATGATCTCAAGGTCCTTTTTAAGTAAAATAACCACTCCTCCACATTCGACCAGACAGAGTTAAAATGACTGTCTATTTTATTTGTAAACACGGTAGCATTCCAGTTGTCACCAAGTCTAGTATCTTGCAATAGAGCCACGTCTATGTTTTTCTGCAACAGATACTGTACTAAAAGGTCCTGTTTGTGGTGAACGTTGAGCCCGTTTACATTAACCATTATGATGCATAGCTTGCTTCGCATCTTGGGGGAACAATCATAACCTCTTGTTTGTTAGTAACCGTTGTGTGGACATTTTCGTTTATCCCTGAAAGAATACCGTCTGATGTCATTAAATTTTCGCATTCCATTTTTTCTTGGTTTATTGTGTTTAAGGTTTCGAATTTATTCGTAGTTACGACAATGTCTGCCATGTCACAACCTTTTTGAGTGTCTAGTCTAGGCCTGACTTCATTATATTTAATCGATGGAGTAGCCTTAATTTTCCTCCTATGCTTTTTCCTTTGTTTATCAGGAGGGCTTTCGGGCGATGACTCACTTCCGGACAAATTTTGTCTCTCGTCAGTGCTTAGTAGTTTCCTGTTAAATTCTTCTTTGTTGTTTTGTTTGACTAAAGACGACGATGCGGGCTTCGTCGTTGCTGATAACGTTGGCATTGTCTCCTCCCCTGCTGCCTTATTGTTTTCTGGCTCTTTGTCTACATCACCACACCACGTGTTTTCGACTGTTGTTGCCAAAGCATACGTTTTTCCAATACACTTTTCGGTTGAATGACCAAATTTTTTACATGTTTTGCACTTGTTCGCGACAGTTTCTTCTGATATGACCAAATTGTTTGCATCGATAACATAGTAGTGGTCTGCCCGCAATGACAACCGATCCAGTCATACCTTTCACCCTTATAAAATACGGCAAATCTTCGGTACTGATTCCCTGTTTGAGCTCTAACCATACTCGCCTTTTGTTCATAAGGACATGCTCCAACCCAGGCACCGACGATTTTAAAAATTCGCACTTTAAAATTCTTCCGTAATTTATAAAGTGTCTATTAACCAGATAGTGTGATAATACTGGCGGTAGCCAATGTATATTAATAACCACTTTCCGGTTTTCTATAGGAATAATTCGACATTTCCTACCTTTTACTTGTATTTCTCTCAAATTCAGTAGGGCACTTGCGCTATTTTCCGTCATCAATGTAAACATGAGTCACTACACTGGCACCAAAGTGGACGATGTCTTTCAGGTCGATAATACTACTCAGTGAAGGAACAAAATCTTCAATGTCGTAGGGTCCGTTTCCGGGGTCCACAATTATTAGTAACGTATTCCTCCGGTCCGTGTCATTTGGAAAATTCAATAACCGTAAAATATCTTGATCACATAAAGAACAGTGGGCTTCGCCACGTAAACTTTGATCTTCGACAGTTGCAGAGCGCGATATTTTACGTCCTACTCACACCGCAGTCGAACCGGTTCTCCACTCACGCCACAGCACGCTCAAGTGGAAATACACTTAACTTTATATTATATAAAGTGCTAAATAAAATTTTGATTAATGTCCATATACGTGGACTGTCATGGCGGCAGTTTCTGTTTCAGCCTCGAAACCGGACCGGTTTGGAGACGACATGTCACGTGACGACGCGAGCAAACGGCGGCGGCGGCTCCTGCGCCGCGATAAACGGGGAAAACCGACGCGCGGGTTAACGTCCATAAACGTAGACTGTCATGGCGGCTCACCTCTGATTCCGGCAAAGAAAAGGAAACTGTGGGGACGCACGTTCTAACCTAACCTAACCTATTGTAATAAATTATCATAATTATTACCAATTATATTATTAGATTAGGTTAGGTTAGAACGTGCGTCCCCACTGTTTCCTTTTGTTTGCTGGAATCAGCGATGAGACACCATGACAGCCGCCGACGCTGCCGCGGCGCAGCAGCCGCCGCCGTTCGCCGCGTCGTCACGTGACATGTCGTCTCCAAACCGGTCCGGTTTCGAGGCTGAAACAGGAAGTGCCGCCATGACAGTCCACGTATCTGGACATTAACCAAAAAAACACTAACCTCAGCTCAAAGTTAAAATTCTATGTGGCGACATCTGTTTGAGATTTATTAAAAAATTACTTTTATATTATTAATTATTATTAAAAAAAAAAAACTTAATTTTGGGTAGAGATGGGTTTTTAAAAATATTGTAAATGCGAATAACGAGTAAAATTTTCATTAAGTTCAACCCCACTCGAGATACGAAACATAACTCCTTCGAGTTCCATACTCCGAAATTTAATAGCATCAATGCCCATGATATAGAAGTTACCACGCCAAATTTCGTTTCTTAATCTTTACCCCATCCTGAGATATTAAACGAAATAGATATCAACACACACAAACAAAAAGTTTTTCCTGTGTTTTTGGATTCAGTGAGTCTCAAATATCGATATTCGCAAAACAAAAAAAGTATTTAATTTGAGACTATTACAATATTTTACAACCGAGAGAGCACACTTAATCTTCGATATATATATAAATTTTTAACTCTTTCCACCTGTGGGCACTAAGAGGGCCTCTTTAAGCAAGCCCATTATGAGTTCGGCCAGGCCCATAATGGGGCGCCGGGTGATGAGGGACGGGGTCCGACATATCCGGACGGACCACTCCCCGAAAAATTGCTGGAGATTTTTCGTCCCGTTCGGATTCGATCCCGGGTCATCCATAGCGGGAGGCTGCCATCCGCCGTCAAAATCTTCGATATAAGAAGCTTTTAGTTAAGCTTCTTATATCTTTATAATATAGTTCAATAGCGAATAACATACACCTAATTGACCCTAAAAATTTAAATTACAAATGAAAGTAGTTATATAGTATTGTTAAACGGCGTGAAAGAAATCAATAAGGATCTTTTGGTGTGGAGAGTCTTTGACCGAGCGGTCAAGGTGATAGTCTACCGCTCCGAGGGACCCGGAATCGAATCCAAACGGGGGTGGTCCGTCCGGATATGTCGGGCCCCATCTCTCACCACCCGGCCGCCCCATTGTGGGCCTGGCCGAACTCACAATGGGCTTGCTAAAAGAGGCCATCTTAGTGCCCACAGGCAGAGGCGGCGTAAGACGTGGGCGACGTGGGCCACCGCCTGCGGCCTCGCTGTCCGAGGGGCCTCGCGCTTCGAAGGTTTATGCATTACATAAAAGCCGTAAACTTAACGAAAAAATTTTACTCGTCATAAAACGATAAATATACTGACATACCAAATTTGTTTTTATTTGTCTAGCAACATTTGCTGGCGTTGGGTTGCTATCGCGGGGAATCCTTGCCAGCCAAAGCTGGGGATTTCCCATTGTGTTTGTTTACGTTACTTTCACGATTCTCAACAGCTAGAAAGTCAATCAAAGTATCGCAGTAAAGTATCCCGTAAATAGTGGAGTTAAAACTCGAATATTAAATATTAATCCCAGGCATTTTTTACACTCTGCGGTTGTCATAGTTAGAATCTACTGTTGGTAGACGCAGCTAATTCTTCTGTGGCAGCAAAAACATTTTTTGGTTTTATTCAGAAAATTTATTTGCTATTTTCAAGTTCCAGCAAACGCTGGGAATTAATCAAAGGCAAATTAAAGCTTACTTTGAAGCCTTTATCAGACACAAGGTGAGAAAGCAGAATCGAGGGATTGAAGGCCGTATTACTGCAATTTGATGTTGAATGCATCGAAAGCTTAAAAAATCAAACGGAACAATCAGACACACTCAGTGATTATGATTCGGTTTTAAACGAAATGCTCAGTTTAGAATTTATCATATCATTACATGTATGGTATGAGATATTATCGCGTGTTAATATCATAAGCAAATTATGGCAATCTTTACAAGTCCATTTAAGCAATGCTCTTGAACATTTGCGTACATTTTGTGACTGGATCAAAGAATATCGACAAACTGGATTCGAAAAATGCTTGTCTGACGCTCGTCAATTTATTGAGAATAGCAGTTATGAACTGCCAAAAGACTTTAAAAACGAAAGGGTAGCCAAAAAGAAAAGGATGTTCGATGATGAAGGCAGCGATCAACCTATACAGTCTCCCAAAAGCAGGTATGAAACAGATTTTTTTAACACCACGATTGATTCTATAATAAGCAATATGGATTCAGGATTTATGTCTTTAAATCAACATTTTGAAAATTTTGGTTTTCTCTATGATCTAAGCAAGTTAAAAAATATTCCAAAAGAGCAAATATTAAAAAACTGTCAAGATTTACACTCAGTCCTGCGAGTGAGTGAGAGCAGTGACTTACAACCTTACGAATTATATGAAGAATTACAAACAATGATCCCAAATTTACCCAACTTCATTAAAGATGTGAAACAGCTGCTCCAATACATAACATAAAATAACTTGAAAGAAATTTACCCAAATATTTACATTGCCGTTCGAATTTTGTTAACAATACCGGTAAGTACTGCCTACGCTGAAAGGAGGTTTTCAAAATTAAAACTAATAAAAAATTATTTAAGAAATACAATGGGTCAGGAAAGACTTTTACCTTTCGCACTTTTATCTATTGAAGCATATATAGTATAGCATATAAGCTGAATTACGATACAATTATTAAGGTGTTCAGTAAGGCTAAAAGCAGGAAATTTCTGTTTCTTTAATTTTTTTTAATGTTAGTTAAAGAATATAGTTTGCATTTTTAGGAATAAAAATTTGACAGTTTCAACTGCTTTTTATTTTATAAAATCAGTCTTCTTGAGCCACCAGGGGGCCTCGCGAAATGTACCTTGCCCACATCAAATTTAGGTCTTGCCTCGCCGCTGCCCACAGGGCAGAGAAAGTTTTTAAAAAAGGCACTAAAATCAGATAACAAACATGCCGATGAAACGTAACTTCGACCCTAATAAGAGTTCCAACCGTTTTTATGTGTCGACCCCTTATAACAGACAAATAAAATGTCAGCCCTTAACTAAAACATCAATATGTATAAACTACGAAAAAAAACTTTGATTTGTTTCACAGTTTTTTCAAATAAGTTCGATAAAATTAATTGTATTTACAGTAATTTAAACACAACAGATAGATTGAAATAAAAAGTTATATTTGATTAATTAAAATCTGCATTTAAAATAGAAAAATTTATTACAGTAATTTATAAATCATTTTAAAAATTACAACTATCAAAAATAACTAAAAACGTTTGAAAACTTTAATTTAAAACAAGTTGCAAACCCAAATAAAATTTTAATAATTTTAATTAAAAAGAACTGGCAACACTGATTTTTAAAGAAGAGCGGCAAAACCAAACGAATTATTTTAATCTGGAAAATGGAGTAAGCTTTTCTAATTTTTAAAATTTACATTATAAAATTTCATAAATAATGATAATTAATTAATTCATTATAAATATTGTGTGATTAATAAACTGGAATAAGTGGAAACTTGCTAAAATAGGGATTAAAATATTCTACTTTTCTAATAATGCAAATTAAACACTGCACTGACAGCTCAATTACATGTACATTTTTCCGTTTTATATGAATTCCGTGTTGTACGAGTCACTTAGATTTTACAAATACGTGAGCTGTTCATAGCCCGGCACACGTATTTGTAAAATCTAAGTAACTCGTACAACATGGAATTCATATAAAACGGAAAAATCAACAGTGTTATAGGGAGGGTCAACTGTACAACGAACGTCAAAAAAACAGGATTCGGCCATCGAAAAATGGATATTAACGCATTTCGTGTAAATTTTATAACTGAAATCGTAATTTGTGTAATTTTTCTTTAAATGTAATGATTCTGTAAATTATATTTTGGTTCATTAAGTATTATTACATTCTTTGGGAAATACTGGTATGAATTCAGAACATGTAAACTTGATTTACTGTATTTGGAGTTTACTGTACTTAAAAATGCTAATTTATACACGTATTTGAAAATCCGGATGGAATTTAGTCCGGACTTTTGACACTGCTTTATTGTACTTTTAGTTTTCTTGTGACTTTTGTTTACGTCACTTAAGAGTTTTACTATTTAAAAATGTCAAACTTGACATTCTGTGGATGACATGCTCGAACCGTGCAAACTGTCAGAATAAACTAATCGGCGATTCTCGACTTATTTTTATTGCGGAACCCTTTTTTGCCTTAGTTAAAAATGTTGGAACCCTGACAGTTTTTATTGTTTATAGATAAAACTGCAAATAGAAACACTAAAAAGCAATTAAAAATGCAAAAAAAATACTACTAATGGAAAGCAAATAATAATATTTAATTCAAACTAGTCTCATTAATGTGGAGGGTTTAACTTTTTTCTTTTAATATTTTAAACAGCACTAGTGCATGAATTTGTACCTTCATTTGTATCAGTCCTTTCGTTGTCACTAGAAACATGAATTACTTGATACATTTTTCTCCAAAACTCTTCTGTCAGCCATGACTTTTTAATTTTGGATATACACAATACTAAAACACTATAAATTTATACAATTCCCACTATATTTTTATATGAAAAATACTTAAAATATCACAAACTATAACAGTGCAAAACTTTAATAATATTTGACTGATATGTCTGCTTGTACACTATACCATTGTGTTATAACACTACAGATTATGGGACATTTAATAAAATCAGTTAGTCCATTTGAGTATTTATTTTTTTTAATTGTGATAGTTTTAATTCTACAAAATAAGGCTTTTTATTTAATAAATATATGACTAAGAATTCTACCACCATTTTAAAAGTTGTAAGTTTAGGATTCCTTAGATGCTCAGTTTAGGACTTTAATATAATGTACATACTGGATAACCATAATATGAATAAAACACACCTTTAACAATTCAGCAAACAAATTATCTTAGTAACATAAAATGTTTTTGACTGTTTTTTTAACAATCTTCTTCAGTTTACATTCTATTTTATGTTAACATGAAAATAGGAATTCTGAGATAAAAATAAATAATGAAAAATGTAGTTGTGGTCAATAAAATAATATAAATTAAGCTGAAAATGTCACTTAATAAAATAAAATTAAATTAAAATAAACAATGGCTCTTATTAATGTTAATTCTCGTAAAAAGACTGTCATGCAGTAGTTAATGCATCCGCATCTCTATGGTTGATGCAACCAGTTCTCTTGTGTGTTTTAAAGATCTCTAACCTTTCAAGATGTTTTATTGTGTGTAAATTTGTTGTTGGTTTATTTATTGCTGCTTGATCCCAATGGACTTGAATGTCTTGTTGACTTGCATAAGCTGATAGTGTGGTGTTGTCCAGGTTCTTATTAATTGTATATTTATGCTCCTTGAGACGCTGCAAGTTGTGCATAGTGGCACTCACATATACAAGATCAAAATCAAAATGCTGGTTGTGTAACAGTATAGAGTAGATTCCTGTGGCTGATTTCCAGTCATATAATTTCTTAAGAGCTTGAAGACTGTAGGATTTCGTTGATATACCACTTGCAAATTATTAGTCTTGGCTGCCTTTTTGTGAATTTGCCTTAAAAATGGAATATAATTTAAAACTATCCTTTGTTTTCAGTCTACCGTATCATACTGTTGTTTTGTTGTTTGGAAGGTTGTGATTAGTTTCTCTATGACTTCCCTTCAGTATCCTTGTTGTTCAGCAATCCTTAAAATGTAATTCAGCTCCGTTATTGTGTCTTTTATGTTTGTACAATACATACATATAAGCTCTTCTTATCCAGGACCTAAAGGCCGCTAACTTGATATGATGCAGATCGATCGATTTATGCAGAATTAAAGTTGGTTGGAAACATGGTTTTCTGTATATGCTGGTTCAGATTTCTTAATCTGCAATGATGGAAATGTCCAAAAAATTTACATTATTTTCACTCTCCTGGTATATTTCTAATAAACAGTAAGGGTTATTATTGATCGTCTCCAAAAATTGTTGTAAATTCGGTTTTCTTTGCCTTAGGATGAATATATCATCGACGTATCTGGCATACAAAATAAGGTGCTAAAATTTGGGTAGAATTTTGCTTTACAGTTGTAAGACCAACTCACAAAGAATTGCTGATGTGAATTCTTATTTTCATATTTACGTTCTATTTTATGTTAACTGAAGATCATTAAAAAACGGTCAAAAACATTTTTATGTTACTAAAATAATTTATTTGCTAGATTGTTAAAGGTGTGTTTTATTCGTATTAGGACTTAGGGTTGTATGAAATGTGTTTTAATTATATCATTTGTCCACTCAACTTCTATCTATCAAAATGTCTTGTACAAAATATGAACATTTTGTTTTTATTACTTTTAATCCTTTAAAAAGCACAGATTTAATATACAACTTACTTGTAGTCTAGCCAACATTCCATGTAGTTTTGGCATAGGTTTTACAGCCAGATGTCCTTCCTGACGCTAACCCTATTTGTTATAAGGCTAAATATATATATATATATTTTTTTTCTAATATTCAAACCACAGCAGTTATCGAACTCTGTTGGAATGAAGAAGAAGAAAGACTAGTCGATCATGCTGTGGCTTTTGACCTTGCGCTAGTTAACACCTACTTTGAGAAGAAAGCGAATCAACTGGTTACATACATGAGTGGAAGTAGATCCAGCCAGATTGATTTTTTTTCTTGTGCTGCAGGAGACATCTGAGTGAAGTGAGAAACAGTAAGGTATTTAATGGTGAAAGTGTTGCTGCATAAAATAGAGTTCTCCTGATGGATTGTAGCTTTCTTATGGGCCATTGTAAGAATTGTGTTAGTCAGAGTGAACAAAGGATCAAATGGTGGAGATTGAAAGAGGAATTAAGGAAAGAGTTTAAGATAAAAGTGTTAAAAGAAATCCAGTTCCTGGATGATGTGCAAACATGGTGGTTGCTGAATAGTAATTGCATTTTGAAAGTTAGAGAAGAGGTTTTGGGAAAAACTTCAAGGAACAGATTGCCAGAAGGAAAGGAACTTTGGTGGTGGAATGCTGAGGTACAAGCCGCAGTTAAACGAAAGAAAGAGGCAAAGAAAAGGTGGGATTTGATGGGAAGACCGGAAGATAAACTTACCATTTGGCAAATAAAAAAAACTAAAAACTAAAAAAAAAACTAAAAAAAAGCGGTGGCTATTGCAAAAGCAAAGTCTTTAGAAGAGGCTTATAAAGTTTTTGAAAGGTGGTGAAAGGCAGTTGATGAGAATTGCCAAAGCAAGAGATAAGGCATCAAAAGATTTTACCTCTATTAGACTGATTAAAGATGATAAAGGAGTGGTATTAGAAGATTACGAAAGGGTCAAGGAAAGATGGAAAGATAATTTTAGAAATTTATTGAATAAAGAAAACCCCAGCACTTTATAAGAGAATGGACAGGTAAATGAAGGAGTGGTGCAAGATTTTAGCCGAGAAGAAGTGGAAAGTGTGCTTAGAAAAATGAAGATGGGGAAAGCAGTAGGCACTGACCAGATTCCGGTTGAGGCTTGGAGAGGTTTGGGTAAGGAGGGTATTGATAGCTTCTGGGAACTTATGAAGAAACTTTGGCAGCAGGAGAAGATCCCAGATGAATGGAGGAAGAGCATTCGGGTGCCGATCTTTAAAGGTAAAGGTGATGTACAGAATTGCAGAAATTACAGAAGTATAAAGATATTGTCCCATACTATGAAGATTTGGGAGAAAATTGTAGAAAGAAGGATTAGGCGGGAATCTGAGATTTGAGAGGAACAGTTTGGTTTTTTGCCAGGAAGGAGTATGACTGATGCTATCTTTGCTCTAAAACAGCTGATGGAAAGGCACAAGGAAATGCAGGAAGATTTGCACATGGTGTTCATAGATCTAGAAAAGGCATATGATAGGGTATCAAGGCAAGAGATATGGAGATGTTTTAGGGAAAAGAATGTTCCAGAAAAATATGTTAGGCTCGTCAAGGAAATGTGTGAGGGAGCAGAGACCCAAGTTATGAGTAGTGTGGGGCACTACAGAAGAATTCTTTGTTAATGTTGGTTTGCATCAGGGATCAGCCCTCAGCTCTTATTTGACCTGATAATGGACGTGTTGATGTGTGAGAACTGGAGGAAAGCTGAGTGGTATGTTATGCAACAAGAAAGTTAGCTGCAATCTGAAAGAAAAATTGTATAAATCAGTTGTTAGACCTGCAATGTTATATGGAGCTATAACAAGAGCCCAAGAAAGAAAGATGGAGGTGTGGAGATGAGAATGTTGAGATGGATGTGTGGAATGTCAAGGAATGATTTTATTAGACGTTCTGTTAATGTCCCTTGAGCAAAAAGATGCAAGAATGTAAGTTGAGGTGGTTTGGCCACGTAGAGTGAAGAAGTGACAATTATGTTGGAAAGAAGATTGGAAAACTGGTAGTAAAAGGAAAGAGGAGACCAAAGATGCATTGGAAAGATAAGGTGGAAGAAGACTTGAACCAGAGGGGACTTAAGGGCCCTTGATAGGGAGAAATGGAAAAAAAATATATTAGAGAAGGAAACGCCAATCCCGTATAAACATGGGAAATGGTGAAGATAAAGAATAAGTTTTAATATGTCATAATTTTATGTAATAAAGATTGTATATGTTTTATATTTCAAAATTTTAATTGATAAGTAAAACATTTGTTGGCCTATAGCCTAATGTTTTTCTTACTACTGTAAGGAATTCAGTTTGAATCTGGTTTATATTCTCTAAGTTATCATTAGAAATTTAAGCCATACCAAACTTCATTGTCATTTTTTGCTTATTTCATCTGATTCTGTAATATTATCATGTGTGATTTTAATAGGAAAATTGTGATTGGCTGTATGATATTTTACTATATAGGATCTTGCAACAAAAAATATTTCAAATGATCAGTCCTTATTTTGCTAAGGAAAGAAAGGCATTAGACTTGACCATTGTGTAAGTAAGAAGTCACTGATGAAACATTCCAAGAAAATGCATAGTTATCACAGATATATTTTCTGGGACAATTTTTCAGCCAGAACACACCAGTATATAATACCAGCAAATTGCTCAAAGAAAAATTCTGTATGTTCAGGTAAGAAGTCTAGTGACTAGCACAATGAAAAACAAATGAAATAAACTGGGCTAATCATTCACAAATGCAATGAACTGATTGGATCTGATGTAAAAAGCAAATGAGGTGGGACCCTTTTATGTCACAGATCATCTTTCAATGAGCAGATAATACTGTCTTGTAATTGTCTGTCCCTACTATATTCTTGTCAAACAAGAAGAGTACTGTTATGTTCAACTCCTGCACACTGCATTGCATGTCAAAATCCAACATCACATAGTATCGAAAGAAGAAATAAAGTGTTAATGATTGATGATATTTTGAAAGGGAAAGGCAAAAACTGTTTAGCAACTGACACTAAATTCAAAACAATAGAGAAGAAAATGTAGAGGATAATCAACATACAAAAAATTTGGAAAATCTTGTAAATGCTATAATATAAAATGTGTACATTTATAAAGAAAAAATAATAATAATTAGTAATAGATGACTACTAACTGCTAGTTAATATGTAAAACCAACTAACTCAATAATCTAGAAACCAGCAAAATTTCACTTACTAATTAAAAAAATAATTAGTAGTATTAAATACTGTTTTTCTTTTTTTTTTTTTTTTTTTTTTTTTTTTCCTTTTTTCTGAAACAGAACTTTATTTTTGTTAACATTTATGCATGCTTGGCAGTAATTTTTTTTAGAAAAAGAGCACTGTATTTCACAGCTTATTTTTCTTGCATATGTAGCAGCAAAGTGTGTAAAATGATGTACTTACTACAGAATTGGAAAACAATAGCTGAAGATGTTGAATGGAAAAAATTAAATGTAATTAAATCTGCAGAACAAATTTCAATTTGACATTCTGGATAAACTGCATAGTTTGCTAGTGTAATGTTGAAAAGAGCCTAAATATAATTTCTAATAAGACTTAAGAATAAAAGCTATAAAAATTGTTATAAATGTTTAGATTAGCAATTTTTAATGCATATACAAATTTTTAAACTTTAGGTTATTTTCTGTTATACCATCGTCCACATCACTTTGCTATTGCGTTTAACTATTTAGCCCCCACGATTATGCTGGCCTTCAGTAGCTCATGCAATTGTTTGTGGAGTCCTTGATGTTATATAGTTTGAGGGTATGGGGGCTAGCACCAAAGCATATGACTACATATGAAGCATGTAGAATAGGCTTATACTGATACATGTTAAAAACTGATCTTTGGGGACAAATATCTCATGAAGAGAACAATTCTGGGGGTGGTGTGAAACCCCTCATTCAGAGCTTGAATCTTACCTGTTGCCGTACATATCAGCTAGTGTGCTGTTAACAGAAAAGTACCAAATTTTATTTTATTACAATTTCAGTTTTTCAGCATAAACGAGATGATCAATTGAAAACTTTGTGAAAAAACAGAATGTCTAGTTTAATGACATGCAAGTCAAATTTGGCATCACTGTGAACAATGATGCAATGTCTGACATCCCATATCACTAATTTCCAAATGTAATGTAAGTTTGTTATTGTTATTTAAATTAAGTGCTGTCATAACTGGAAATGTCTCGTGCTAAGTATACAGAATTTTTATTGTGGAATATTTAAATAAAGAAGAAAATGATCAAAAATTAAAGCAGCTGTTTGTGAAAATATTCCAAATTATCTGTGCCTGGAAAGATTTATTTGAAGATTTTTTAGTAAAAATTTTAATGCAGATCTTGTGACCCATTGAATTTATGTAGCAAAAAAAAAAAATGATAACGCAATAACTCCAAATTTGTTTAAAATATAACAAACATTTGCTTTATTGGAGCTCACTCTAAAACAGGTAAAAATTGAAATTTAGATTAGCTCTGTCTAAACAGATTATTTTTTACATTTTAAGAGAGGAGTTATAAAAGAATTATCTGAGACTGCACTTAGAAGCAAAATCTGTAAAATCATATGGTTCTTCTGTTCATAGGGCTACAAAAATTTTCAAATTTTGTTCTTATGAAGTAAAAATTGTCCATGAACTTTCTGTTTATTTAGAGTTTCAAATATTATTTCTCAAGTTCATACTAAATAAATGTTTAAGAATCAAGTATTTCTTGGATGCATAGCAGGATAGTAACAAGTACAGCTGGGTTATGTTTCCCAGTCAGATTCTTGGCATTGCCAAACTTCTCTCTCTACTTCTAGCCAATAAACTTTTCATTTGATCTCCCAATAATAATAATGTAGTTTTGTTTCTTTATCAATATTCTAAGTACTGATATAGTATCTTGATTATATCATATTGATAATGTAAAATCTGATATATCTGACTGTCATTATCAACTGTAACAAATATAGAAATATGGATAGATTATAATTTTATATAATAAAAGAGCAGATTAATGCAATGCATGTGATTACTTACATGGAGAGGAATCAAAAATGATAGAAATTATGCTTACATTGTACTCTAATGTTAATAATTTGATTTAAATTTTTATATTGGATTATTAATAGTAGAGATTTAATTTAGATCTATATTCTAAATTATTACAAAACTTCTTGTGGTAATTGAGTTGTGTGTTCAGGTATTTTTAAACAGTCTTGTATTAATGGATTACTATCATAAATTTATAACAGTAAAAATTCAGGATATTTTGAAATGTTTTAGATCAAGATTTTATTTTAAACAGTATTATTATAACAATTTCTATTATAAATAATTATTTTAATTATTTTCAAATGAAGTATAATATTAATTTACAATTGTTTTTTTTTTATTTTACAGTCATAGTAAAATAAACCAGTCTGGAGATAGCAGCATTCCAAATTCTCCATGTAATCAACAGGATTTCAAAACTTCTATTTCTGATTGTTATAATTCAATAAAAGAGAATAATAAAAAAATTTATAGTCATTGTGTAGAAATTCAGAATAAAATATATTCAGATTTAAATGAATACTTAAATAAATTTGAAAAATATAAGGGTAAGTAGCAATACAATAATAATTTCTTTTTAATCTTTTTAATTAGCTTGTAAATTCAAACAAAAAAATTTTACAGAATTAAATATTGTATTAGTTGTTAATTTAAATAGCTTGAATTAGTAAGGGGATAGCATGACATTGGGGCCAACAATTTTGATCAAACTTGGTGAGATGTAGTGTATTCCCAACAACTAATATGTGCCAAGTAGTAAAGCATACTACTCAAAATTAAACAAGAAAATTGAGGTTGAAACTTGCATAATTACTTAAAAGCTTGAGCATTTCTACACTTTACAGAGGAACTGGTGGCTCTGTGGGGCTGCACCAGCTTCATAATCAAGAGGTTGGTGTTTTGAATGTTGTTGACATCTACAAGTTTTATTTCCCCTGAAACTATAATTTTCAGTTTATTCTTGATATTTTTAAATTTATTATATTAAAACTTATTTTTGAATTTTTGTTTATTAATACATATGGGATTTGTACATATTTATTTATAATGTATTTGAGAAGACAAAGATATAAACAAAATTATCATTATTCAAGACCAATTTTGTTAATGAAAAAAAGACATTTTTATTAACATTATTCTGAAGTTGATGATGAACCCTCAGCTATAATTAGATCTTGATTTTGAAGGATGCTTTTACATATTTCACAATATGTAAAAGCATTCTTTAGACATAATTTTGCAATATTGTCATGCAATGATTCTTCTGCAGAGCACATTTTTATGTTATATATGTTAGCATGAGATGTCAAAGCATCTTTTTGTTGTTTAGTGAATGAAAACACAATTATAGATACGTTTAAATTAAACCAGTGATGCCCAAACTTTTTTGAGCCACTGCCCACTTGATTCCATAAACTTATACCCAATGCCTCCAACCTATTTTTCCTTGTATGAGAAAGGCTTGGAAATATTTTTAGGAAAACTTTTCTATGAACCTCATAGTTTGCGGCCTTAACATACATTGTTCTCAACATCTGGAAACATTAAACGCGATATTTCTTCTTACCCATTTTAATGGAAGAAAGGAGAAAGTTGTCGGTGATCCCAACCTTTGCCTGTAGTTATCATTCAGTGTCCCTCTCATCCACTTGCTTTAAAATGGAAGGTAGCACCCACTTTTGGAACCACTGGGTTAAACAATGACTTTTTTGCCAGATGAAGTATGTACAGTACATGAATACTGTATACAGAAAATGTTTTGTTTTTAAATATTGTTAGGTTGCATTTCTTAATTGCTTTTGACATTGACTTGTTACTTGAAACAGGTTGATTTTTTTTTTGTTTTATTATCCTGTTGTACATTTCTGATTTCATGGAAATAAAACAATTTTTCTCTCTGACAATATAATAAATTTGATAGTTAGTTTTCAGGGGGAGAACATTTTGATACCAATGAGATCCAAAACACAAACTTCTTGATTATGAAGCTGGTGCAGTACCACAGAACCACCAGCCACTCTGTAAAGTGTAGAAATGCTAAAACTTATGAGTAATTTATGCAATTTTCAACCTCAATTTCCTTGTATAATTTTGAATACTGTGCTTTATTGCTTGACAGTTGTCAGTGCACAAGTCAGTTGCTGGGGATGCACTATACCACCAAGTTTGAACAAAATTGGTGACCTGAACATCATGCCATTTTCTTGTAAGATTTTATTCTGTAGTTGTTTTTAACTTATTATTATAATTAACAAATTTATAAAGATATAAAACAAAAATTATTTGATTTTTTTTTTATCAGTTAAATGCTAAATTTTAATTTTTCAGAAAAAGTCACTCGCTAAGATGTAGTACAATACTATATGGTTTTTTGCTATAATTATATTTTAATCTCATTTCTTTATTCTCA
Source organism: Centruroides sculpturatus (assembly GCF_000671375.1). Lineage (NCBI taxonomy): Eukaryota > Metazoa > Arthropoda > Arachnida > Scorpiones > Buthidae > Centruroides > Centruroides sculpturatus. The sequence goes on along the minus strand of NW_019384385.1, from coordinate 264,142 downwards.
TTATAGATTTTGTTTGTTTATTTTTTTTTTAATTTATCATCATTATTTACTTATATTTTAAATTTTCTTTACATAAAATAATTTTAATTTTTTATCAAAGCAAAATGTCAGTGATGATAATAGATAATACAACAAAAATATTTTCAGTAAAAAAAAATTTTTTTTTTCAGAATAATTTAAAATTTTAATTAGTAATCAGATAGAAAACATCTAGCATATTTTTATCGTACAATATTCTATCCACTATCATATGTTATGTTTGTAAAAATGTACTGTACAGCGTACAAGTATCCCCAGTACAATACAGCACTTCTACAACACAGTTTCACTCTAACACAATTTGAGAAATTTTCTGTACAAAATTTCACACATGACTTTTAAGTGGAAACTCTTTTTTTTTTTTTTTTTTT
>NW_019384385.1:255878-258287 GCF_000671375.1 Centruroides sculpturatus | reverse complement strand
CACACTCTCTCTGCCAGATTTAAAAAGGGCTGTCCATTTTTTCACAGTGGTGTACGAAGGAGCAGACTCTCCCAAAACTTCATCCATGTCAGCTTTGATTTGAGATGGGGTCAACCCTTTTTTCGTCAGGTATTTTATGACCGCACGAGTCTCCGTCTTCTCCATTTTTGACAAAGCATGTGCACACTGACTATCTGCTAAGCTGTTGTGGCAAAACTTTTTGACAAATCAAGCGGAAATTGGTATCGTATTTTTAGCAAAGATGGCTGAATTATTCCCGCCAAAAATTAAATTGATCGCAGCGCCGCATATAGGCAAGGCCGCAAACTTTCCGAACAGCCCTCGTACATGTAACAAGGGATGGAAAAAGCACTTTAATATGGCTATATAAATATTTTGTCAAATTTTTTATTTATATATTTCTAAGTGTATATAAATAAAACATTTTTAAGTAATGTATTTTTCTTTATTGCAGTATTAGTTACTCAACAGTCTAATGATGAAAAAATTGTGGAATTTGATAAAGCTATTAATTATTTTCAATCAAGATTAGGACTGAAATTGAAAAGCACGGAAGGTGATTATTTGTTAATACTTCTTTCAAATTTAACTTTTGATTGTGTAATATTTACTGCATTTTATAAGAAAAGATTTAGCTACAAGATATTGCAAAAAATAACAATAAAACAAATAAATTTAGAGTTTATTTACTAATTTAAATAAAAAGAAAAAGTAAAGCAAAAACTTAAAACATCTTAAAAAAGAAGAAAATCTGATAATCTAATGTAAATTATTTCAATCATCAAAATTGATACTTGATAACAGTTAGATATATTGTACATTAATTACATTGAGATTAGTTTATAATTAGTTGATGTAAAGATTAAAATGTGCTTACATTTAAAAAATTCTCATGGTATAAATGCTAATTAACTTAACTGAAAATACAAATTAATTCTACAAAATGGAATTACTTAAAAAGAACTATAAAATTTATGATAATTTCAATTGTATCTAATATAGGGTATTTAATGCATATTAATATTGTTAAATGAGAAGAAAATGAAATAATGTATTAACATGGATATACATGCAGTTTATTAATATAAAATAAAATTTTAAAAAAAGGAAAAGGAAATCAAAAAGTAATCTTGTTTCCAGTGCTTTCACTTTTTGTCATCTAAAGTATTGATAGCAGGAATACGGAATTTGAATATGTATAATTTAAATTTGATTTATAATAAAATTCTAATATAATTTGAACAGTAGTATATAATTTTAATAATAATAATAATATTGCTTATTTTAAATTGCATTACTATTTTTAAAAATTAACATTATGGATAAATTTAAAATTGAAAAGCAATTACTATATTACTATTTATATACGTACAGTACATTGTCTACATTTGTACACTGTTTATTTTTACTGAGGGTGAATTGATGGATTTAATCATTTTATTTCTACAGTTTTTTATATAATAGTTGTTAATGATGCATTTGCATTAAAATGTAAATTAACTCTATCCATTCTTGTTGAAACTTTTTTCAACATTAATTTGGCTAATTTTGTATTGACTTTTATATTTGATGTTGTTGTTCAGAAGAATGTTTCAAATTCCATTGTATCTTTTAAATTACTTTTCAACCTAAAGATAATAAATTAAATTTTTCAAAAATGTTCATTTTCTTTAAATTAACATTATACTGCTGGTTTGGTGAGTGTTTTAATAGTAATATTAACCAAGTTCTTAGTTGTTACAAGTTCTCTTTGTATATAACACCCATTCTCCATCAGGATTAATTAAAAGTATGCTAAGCTTCCCATTTTTATGAAGGATGTTCAGGCCTCGGAGTCGCTCACTTTTCTCACTTGTACTCACTTTTCTGAAGTATCCTCACTTTTTCGGTCATTTCCACGTGCTTAAAAATTAGGAAGATGTGGGACCAATCAAAAATAGTTTTAAAGCCAGACGATCTGCCGAACTATCGGACTAGAATTTTATGGAAAAAATACTCCGCCCAAGGGGGACTCAAAATCGCAACTGCTGCTCAGTGTTGTTAAGCTTTCGTCTGTATTTATACGTAACTAGGTAGTCAGTTAACCAAAACAAAAAAATAATAATTAAATTTTAAAATATTTAACTTAAATTTAAAATTAAATTAAAATTTTAAAATTCTGTTTTTTATATCAAAATAAAAACCGAAATCGTAGCTAAAATTAAAAATAAAATCAAAATTAATTAATGTAAATTAAAATTGAAATGAAATCAATTGAAACATATTATTTGGGAAGGTGCGGATAAAGTACTTGTCGATCTTGATTAATTTGGTTAGGTCTATATTTCATGCAGGCAGAGTTGAGAGTCTATTTATAGCACTTATTTGTAAAGGGTTAGTTTCGGTTTC
>NW_019384385.1:245215-251006 GCF_000671375.1 Centruroides sculpturatus | reverse complement strand
AAAAAAAACATGTCCCAATTATTTAGATAATCTATGCACGTTTGATAAAATGTGTACACAGCATCATTGCATTTTTTGGCTTGTATATTTTCTGATTTTTCTAATGCTAAAACCACTTTTCTAATAACAATAGGAAGAAACCCCTGGTACTGTCAGTGGGCCGTTTGGTTGGCAACACACTGCACTACTGCGCTCTATGTAGCAATGCAACACTGGTTGTGATGGCGTATACAAAACTAACTTGTTCAATATATTATTAAAAAAATTTTTTTTACAACTTTGCATCAACTTTACAAAATAAAGGACAAAATGCTTATTTTAGAAAATAAATAAAGTTAAAGGACAGATCAGTGAAATAAAGGACTGTCCTCTTAAATAAAGGACATATGGTCACTGTAGGTATATCTACATAAAAAAATATGCATGTTCATCCACAGATATATAGTTTTTGTAATCTTGAGAAAATATTAAATTAGAATTAAAATTAATAGTAAACTTGTATATTAAAAATGGATTTTTTTACACTCCAAGTTCAAATTTTTAAAAATAAAATAAAGGTGTCATTATCCCTCTAATCATCATTAATTCTTTTTCTTTTTGGAAGGTTATGTAAAATTTTTTAGTTTATTAAGGTATATAACACAAATTATTAAGCTAGAAAATTAAATTATATTCTTTCAGTTACTTTTTTCGAACATAAAATATGGGGAGAAGACAAAATTAACTAAATTAATGTTAAAGAATTTCAATTAGTATTCATTTACAGTTTAACTTGAATTTGTCATTAACAGCTTTTAGCCAAGAATCTTTAGAAATAAGAATTACTAAATTTGATAGTTGTTTATTACCAATTTGATGTTTCATTGATAGTTGGATTTCAAATTTGATAGTTGGAATTACCAATTTGATGTTTCATTGTAATTCCAATTATTTTAAACACATTCAAAATGTTAATTTTTAAAAAACTGATATGTTTAACAATAATAATAATAATTAGTGTTGCAAAGTATATTCGGCCTCAGGCCGAATACCGAATATTTGGCCAAACTATTCGGCTTGATTAATGCACGTACGAAAATTGGTGCGCAAACCTCATTATGGCAAGGACCCTGCTCTCTATTGGCCCACTGTCACTACTCTTCGCCAATCACGTTAATTCTTGACAGTTGTAGTGGACAGACAAGAGCATCATGGCAGTATGTGATAAATGATGATATCAAATGTGGATAACAATGAAATGACCTACACATGTAAATAACGGAAAAAGAACAGAGAAGGACCGCGAAGTGAAAATGTGAAAATAAATATGAAATTGAGTTGATAACATAATCGAACAAGTCGAGGCAGCTTATTGGCGCGAAATTCACGGCCATCAATGCCAAACAATTGTTGTCATAGACTTCAGAAAGTTAATGCTTGTAACGAAAGTCACTTAGCATGCACGGGCGAAAGCCTGGGGTCGTTCGGGCTACCAAGCTGTCTCAAATTTGTGAAATCATAACTGTGACATATACCGACGTTCTATCTGTCTCTTTTCTCCATTATCATTAGGCTATGAGTCATGTAATTACAAAATGGAAAAACTACGACAGAAAAGTGACAAATCGGAAGTATCATGAGCGCATATTATGATATATGCATAGGCATACGTACACTAGAGAGATGGAGGAAAGAGAAAGGAAAGAGCAAAGACGAGCACTTAGAAAGGATAGGCAGGTTCAGACCCTCACATGTGTGAGACAATTCTCGAATGAATAGGTGTGTGGTGCTGATCTTTGTAATTATAAATTGTGAATACATGTGACTAATATTATTATTTTTTTTTTTATTTTGTGCATGTTATAAGTTATAAATAAATATAAACAAACAACACTAACCCGACAACATTAAGTCTAATACCAAAATGATTAATTTTCTGTGTTTTTGTTATTTCTTACTCCTGTTTTTAGGTATTTGGTATTCGGCCAAATAGTGATTAAATATTCGGCCGAAAAATAGGCCGAATACTGAATAGTAACTGAATATTTGTTACATCACTAATAATAATAGTAATAATAATGTTGTTCTTGTGATGTTGGTAAAATGTATCTTACACTGCATATATACAAGTGCATAGTATTATGCCAGACCAAAGTCAAGGCATAACTGCAGAAAATGTTTTGTTTACATGCTGTTTGTGTATACAGTATATCTATGTTTAAGAATATCCTTACAGTGTGATGTGTTTATTATGACATCTTTCTGTAGTGTGTGTAATTTGATGCCTGTACAAAAAAGGATTATATGCACAATAAGTACCTTATCTATTGTCCACAGATGCTTTATTTCATGGACAAGTTATGAATATTTATTAATTCTTTCAGTGTATGAATTTTATATATTGCAAGTGTTTGGTATAGCTATGATGTAGGCGATCTTGTTTTGTTTGTCAATGAATGTGATTTCTGGTCTGTTGTGATAGATTGTTTTTTCTGTGATTATAACTCATAGGGTGAGAACCAAGGGGGTTAGTTGTCCCCACTTACCAGTGGCTCTGTCAGAGGATGGCTTTCGGAGGGCTAAATGTGAGTGGGGAGGTCATTGAGTACATCGACAGGTTCCGAATAATTTCACAGGTTGAACAAGAATAGCACGTTTAATAAACAACTATAAAATTATACATATCAAAGGCAAAAGCAAAAAGCTACACAAATAGAAATAATCAGAAATTCTATTCTAGGTCGCGACAATGATTCGTCTTTCCAATGGAATATCTAAGTTCTATTCTCAAAGTTAAACTAAGAGACGAGAGAGTATACAGATAGATTTCTTAAAAATACCTCTAAGTCTGGTATATGACATCATTGGGACTATCGTGGACCTGGGAAGTGGTCATCTGGTTATCTTGGGATAGAGACAGCTAGTATGGTGAGGTGGCGACAGACAGAGTGGCGGTGTGGGTCTGTTGACTCCTGTTGATGTCCCCTGCTGATGTTCGCCTGGAGGACTGTGTCCAAGCCCTTTTTATACATGTCCCTAAGGGGGTGGAAGATCGGGGAACATTCTGTTGCAATCCAGGCAAGTTTGACGTGTCCAGGATTGTTTATACTAATTGTCAGAAATCGAAACATTTCTGTAGATTTATTACTTCTTCTATCCAGTATTGTCACTATTTCCAACTGATAAATTTGATAACAGTTGTCAAACTGATGGAATTAATGGCTGGAGGTGACTAAGGTTAGGGTATGTAGTGCAACCTTAGTAATAATTGTTCATTTGATGGGTCATGTGATCGGTTTTATCATTGTTAAAATCAGATGAAGTAGGAAGTGTGTGGGTTATGTTTTTCTCTTTTCCCTCAGGAAGGGTTAAGAGGTCACTTCTCGAAGTTTGAAGGAAGAGGGGAAATAATGATGAGAAAAATTAATCAAACTGTCAAAATTCATAAATGGGCTTGAATTCTCACAATAGTAATCTGTATATTTTGTGTGTTGTTTTCTACAACTGTCTGAGCTGTGTATTTGTAGTATGGTTCTTTGGTGTTATTGTTTGTTTGTGTTTGTGTGCAAGCTTTTAATATATTAGCATTTGGTTCTGTCAGTGTAAGTAGTCAGTTTGTGTTAAAAGCTTGCAACCCAATGTGATTGTTTTGTGCATGATGTGGCATTTCATACAAGTGTAGTCTTCTAATATATAGTTTCTTATATTTATGAACGGGACTTGTATGGAAATTAACAGCTGGTTGACTCTTGGATGATGTCAACTAGCTGTTCTGTCAACCTGATCCTGGCTGATATTGTTGAGATGTATATCATGGAGCTTCTTATGAACCCAAGACTTGTGTAATGATATCTATACGTTTTGTGAACTATTAAATCTAGATCAATTTGTGTAAGTCTAGTAGTGTACTATTTTTGTTTGCAAAGAGTTAGCTCTTTGCAGACAAAAACTCTATAGAAAAACTTTTGTAGTGTTTGTATTTTTAAAATATCTGTGAGATTTCACCCTCCCTCTTTGAGGAAGGATCAAACTTTCTTTGGATGGCTTAAGGTGGTGCTTCTGTTTTAAAGTTTTTTTTTTCCTTTGAATTCTACTTCTTAGTGTGCCCACTGTACAGAAAGATTTGCTCAGGATTGAACACTTACTTTATTCAATATTTTGTGATTGCACAATCACATTTGAATAACATGTAATGTAAAACTTGCCTTCTGCTTCATCATGAAATGATCATTCCATTCATGTTGCATGCTAATTTCATTTTATGTGGATATATTCCACATAAAAAGTGTTCAGTCCCAAGTGAATTGCTCTGTATAACTCCAAACAAATATGTCAGTAATGGGACATGTATGTTGATAGCTTTAAATGTTTGTTTTGCATTCAGATATGTTGTTAATAATTATTGTTCTTAAACTCACTATTATTATTATTATTGTGTTGGGTTTAGTGGATTCTACTCGGTTTACACCGGTGGCTGTGTACTATGCCGGACAAGAGTCAAGGCATAGCAACCAAAACAAAACTAAAATTAAATGCGTGTGTCAGAGTCTGTATTCAGGAATTTCCTAATATGGCATGTATTCAATATAGTGGCCTTCTGTAGTGTTATGTATGTATTTCTATTCAATTGTAATGTTCCCAGGCTTTTGTGTAGTGTGTGTGGTATCACACCTGTATGTTATTATTATTANCAAATCTTTTGCCATTAGAGGAAATTATTTGCAGTGCTGAGGTTTCTAATGAGTTGAGTAAATTATCTCAAAAAGATCAATTGCATTTTTGCAGTTGCTTACAGAAACACTATGTTGTGGCTTCCATATATATGATAGAAAAAGCTCCAATTCAATGCAAACTGTTGAAATCATTGACATGTCTTCAACCAAGTAATATTAGTGAAAAAAGCACTTATAAGGACATTGTAAGAATTGCAAGAGCTCTTCCATATGACATTACTGAGGATACTTTGCAGGATGACTGGCGCCTACTTCAATTTGAGCGAGTTGAGTGTGATTTGACAGACTCAAAAGATGAGAGAATTGATTCTTATTGGAGTCAGTATTTTAAATTGGTTGACTCCCTTGGGAATGCAAGATATCCCAGTGTAACCAAATTGGTGAAATCAGCGTTGACTCTCTCTCATGGCAATGCTGATGTGGAACGGAGATTTTCAATTTCACGCCGGGCACTTCCTCCTGATAGAGCATCAATGTCAGAAAGAATGCTTAATTCACTTTTGATTGTTAAGGAGGGACTAAACATGTATGACCGAAGCCCACACCTTGTACCTATTACAAAGGATTTACTGAAATTAGCTGCCTCAGAACATAGAAATTATCAAGACCAATTGGAAAATGAAAAGAAGTTAAAAGAAAAAGAGCAGAAGAGGATGCACAGAAAAATTTTGAAGAACATCAAAAGAGAGCTATTCATGTCAAGGAAAAGATTATGGCATTGCAGTAGAGTTTAAAACAGAAAAAAATAGAAGTGAAATACACAAGACAGGCCAGGTTTTGTTAGAAGCAGAAAACAAAAGACTGGAGAAGGCCATTAATAGCAAGAATATGAATGAAATACGAGCAGCACATGTCATGCTTGTTAGTGTTAAAAGTGTTCAAAAGCAAGAGGAAGCAAAAAAGAAGGAAGCTGAAAACATCCAGAAAAATCTTAATAAAAGAACATCATCTTTCATGGCTGATTATTTACAGAAGAAGCCAAAGACTTATTAAGTATTCATGGTTTACTGGAAATATTACAGTATATACAAAAAGTTTTAAAATGTATTTAACCATAACAATAAAAATAAAAAACTTTT
>NW_019384385.1:190634-241097 GCF_000671375.1 Centruroides sculpturatus | reverse complement strand
AGTATATTCGGCCTCAGGCCGAATACCGAATATTTGGCCAAACTATTCGGCTTGATTAATGCACGTACGAAAATTGGTGCGCAAACCTCATTATGGCAAGGACCCTGCTCTCTATTGGCCCACTGTCACTACTCTTCGCCAATCACGTTAATTCTTGACAGTTGTAGTGGACAGACAAGAGCATCATGGCAGTATGTGATAAATGATGATATCAAATGTGGATAACAATGAAATGACCTACACATGTAAATAACGGAAAAAGAACAGAGAAGGACCGCGAAGTGAAAATGTGAAAATAAATATGAAATTGAGTTGATAACATAATCGAACAAGTCGAGGCAGCTTATTGGCGCGAAATTCACGGCCATCAATGCCAAACAATTGTTGTCATAGACTTCAGAAAGTTAATGCTTGTAACGAAAGTCACTTAGCATGCACGGGCGAAAGCCTGGGGTCGTTCGGGCTACCAAGCTGTCTCAAATTTGTGAAATCATAACTGTGACATATACCGACGTTCTATCTGTCTCTTTTCTCCATTATCATTAGGCTATGAGTCATGTAATTACAAAATGGAAAAACTACGACAGAAAAGTGACAAATCGGAAGTATCATGAGCGCATATTATGATATATGCATAGGCATACGTACACTAGAGAGATGGAGGAAAGAGAAAGGAAAGAGCAAAGACGAGCACTTAGAAAGGATAGGCAGGTTCAGACCCTCACATGTGTGAGACAATTCTCGAATGAATAGGTGTGTGGTGCTGATCTTTGTAATTATAAATTGTGAATACATGTGACTAATATTATTATTTTTTTTTTTATTTTGTGCATGTTATAAGTTATAAATAAATATAAACAAACAACACTAACCCGACAACATTAAGTCTAATACCAAAATGATTAATTTTCTGTGTTTTTGTTATTTCTTACTCCTGTTTTTAGGTATTTGGTATTCGGCCAAATAGTGATTAAATATTCGGCCGAAAAATAGGCCGAATACTGAATAGTAACTGAATATTTGTTACATCACTAATAATAATAGTAATAATAATGTTGTTCTTGTGATGTTGGTAAAATGTATCTTACACTGCATATATACAAGTGCATAGTATTATGCCAGACCAAAGTCAAGGCATAACTGCAGAAAATGTTTTGTTTACATGCTGTTTGTGTATACAGTATATCTATGTTTAAGAATATCCTTACAGTGTGATGTGTTTATTATGACATCTTTCTGTAGTGTGTGTAATTTGATGCCTGTACAAAAAAGGATTATATGCACAATAAGTACCTTATCTATTGTCCACAGATGCTTTATTTCATGGACAAGTTATGAATATTTATTAATTCTTTCAGTGTATGAATTTTATATATTGCAAGTGTTTGGTATAGCTATGATGTAGGCGATCTTGTTTTGTTTGTCAATGAATGTGATTTCTGGTCTGTTGTGATAGATTGTTTTTTCTGTGATTATAACTCATAGGGTGAGAACCAAGGGGGTTAGTTGTCCCCACTTACCAGTGGCTCTGTCAGAGGATGGCTTTCGGAGGGCTAAATGTGAGTGGGGAGGTCATTGAGTACATCGACAGGTTCCGAATAATTTCACAGGTTGAACAAGAATAGCACGTTTAATAAACAACTATAAAATTATACATATCAAAGGCAAAAGCAAAAAGCTACACAAATAGAAATAATCAGAAATTCTATTCTAGGTCGCGACAATGATTCGTCTTTCCAATGGAATATCTAAGTTCTATTCTCAAAGTTAAACTAAGAGACGAGAGAGTATACAGATAGATTTCTTAAAAATACCTCTAAGTCTGGTATATGACATCATTGGGACTATCGTGGACCTGGGAAGTGGTCATCTGGTTATCTTGGGATAGAGACAGCTAGTATGGTGAGGTGGCGACAGACAGAGTGGCAGTGTGGGTCTGTTGACTCCTGTTGATGTCCCCTGCTGATGTTCGCCTGGAGGACTGTGTCCAAGCCCTTTTTATACATGTCCCTAAGGGGGTGGAAGATCGGGGAACATTCTGTTGCAATCCAGGCAAGTTTGACGTGTCCAGGATTGTTTATACTAATTGTCAGAAATCGAAACATTTCTGTAGATTTATTACTTCTTCTATCCAGTATTGTCACTATTTCCAACTGATAAATTTGATAACAGTTGTCAAACTGATGGAATTAATGGCTGGAGGTGACTAAGGTTAGGGTATGTAGTGCAACCTTAGTAATAATTGTTCATTTGATGGGTCATGTGATCGGTTTTATCATTGTTAAAATCAGATGAAGTAGGAAGTGTGTGGGTTATGTTTTTCTCTTTTCCCTCAGGAAGGGTTAAGAGGTCACTTCTCGAAGTTTGAAGGAAGAGGGGAAATAATGATGAGAAAAATTAATCAAACTGTCAAAATTCATAAATGGGCTTGAATTCTCACAATAGTAATCTGTATATTTTGTGTGTTGTTTTCTACAACTGTCTGAGCTGTGTATTTGTAGTATGGTTCTTTGGTGTTATTGTTTGTTTGTGTTTGTGTGCAAGCTTTTAATATATTAGCATTTGGTTCTGTCAGTGTAAGTAGTCAGTTTGTGTTAAAAGCTTGCAACCCAATGTGATTGTTTTGTGCATGATGTGGCATTTCATACAAGTGTAGTCTTCTAATATATAGTTTCTTATATTTATGAACGGGACTTGTATGGAAATTAACAGCTGGTTGACTCTTGGATGATGTCAACTAGCTGTTCTGTCAACCTGATCCTGGCTGATATTGTTGAGATGTATATCATGGAGCTTCTTATGAACCCAAGACTTGTGTAATGATATCTATACGTTTTGTGAACTATTAAATCTAGATCAATTTGTGTAAGTCTAGTAGTGTACTATTTTTGTTTGCAAAGAGTTAGCTCTTTGCAGACAAAAACTCTATAGAAAAACTTTTGTAGTGTTTGTATTTTTAAAATATCTGTGAGATTTCACCCTCCCTCTTTGAGGAAGGATCAAACTTTCTTTGGATGGCTTAAGGTGGTGCTTCTGTTTTAAAGTTTTTTTTTTTTTCCTTTGAATTCTACTTCTTAGTGTGCCCACTGTACAGAAAGATTTGCTCAGGATTGAACACTTACTTTATTCAATATTTTGTGATTGCACAATCACATTTGAATAACATGTAATGTAAAACTTGCCTTCTGCTTCATCATGAAATGATCATTCCATTCATGTTGCATGCTAATTTCATTTTATGTGGATATATTCCACATAAAAAGTGTTCAGTCCCAAGTGAATTGCTCTGTATAACTCCAAACAAATATGTCAGTAATGGGACATGTATGTTGATAGCTTTAAATGTTTGTTTTGCATTCAGATATGTTGTTAATAATTATTGTTCTTAAACTCACTATTATTATTATTATTGTGTTGGGTTTAGTGGATTCTACTCGGTTTACACCGGTGGCTGTGTACTATGCCGGACAAGAGTCAAGGCATAGCAACCAAAACAAAACTAAAATTAAATGCGTGTGTCAGAGTCTGTATTCAGGAATTTCCTAATATGGCATGTATTCAATATAGTGGCCTTCTGTAGTGTTATGTATGTATTTCTATTCAATTGTAATGTTCCCAGGCTTTTGTGTAGTGTGTGTGGTATCACACCTGTATGTTATTATTATTATTATTATTAATATTATTATTATTATAAATATATTATGTATAATATAAACACTGTGTTTCAGATCTTGGACTCTCATTCATATTCACACACATTAACCCTGATAATCAAGATGAGCAGTTTGAGTTTTGCCTTAAGATAATAGATAATGATGAATACAGTGGTATGTTAATATTTTTTGTCATCTTCATAAATTTTAATAATTTAAAAAAGAAAATCATATATGCTATGAGATATTTTAATTTTATACACTTAAATACTTTTTGTAAAAATATTTAAATTTAGTTTTTGTAAGTATATGATTGATTATTTATATTACTTTTAACCTTAATATCATTCCATAATAAGGTATTATTTATTAAGCACTTTAATATTGCTAACATGTATGCAAAAAATACAACAATCTCTAAAATGTTTTATTGAGTTTAAAATTAGCAAAAGTGAGTATCATCTTTATTATTTCCAAAACAATTTTAAATAGTAGTTTCAGTTTCATTCACTAACAAATGATAAACTTAGAAAATCAGTGATCCACATTGGAATCCTTTACCGAAATACCAACTTTTAATACACTTTTTTGAAATTCTAGTGAATCATATTGGTCACACTGTGATTAGTGATTTTAGCAGATACTATATCTTTATCTATTATGTTTATTATATAAATATAATAACTGTAAAAGTACATATTCTGCATATGAGTAACTTGCTCCATTCTGTTGGATATTCTGTATGCATTAGACACTCACTTTTACCTTGTAAAATTAAAACTATTCACACTTTTGCTGGAAAAGCAAATGGGTTTAATGAACAAATATATAAACTTTTTTGTTTGTTTTATAAACCTCCCTAAGGGAATTTTGTAGTTTGAAACCTGAGGCAGGGTTATAAAATAAACTGAAAGCATTTGTATATTCTTTCATTAAACCCATTTGCTGGAAAAGTATGAATAGTTTAGATTTTACAAGTTATCTATTCCAGTTTTGATTTTGTATCTCATTTTTACCATTTTCTTTAAAATATCTGCTTTAAGGATTAGCATAACTTTTTTGTTTTGGTTGTTTGAAATGCCATAATCTTTTGTTGGCTATTTTTGTTTAATAATATATAGTTAAAACTATTTCTAAGAATGCAGGCTGTTTGACACTGACTTTATATAGGAAATGAATTGGATTGTAAACATTATAGCGTACAGTCGACCCCCCTATAATTACGGTCCCTATAATTATGATTCCTATAAAACTACGAAAAAATTGTGACCGGTATCCGTAAAAAACAGTAAAAATTCCCTATAATTACCTCAAACGTCATCAGGCAGCCAAACTACTTTCCCTAATCTCTCCGTAGCACCACGCTACGGAGAGATTTCTATCGTCTGGACAGTATTATATAAATTATATATAAATTAGGTACTGTACATATAATTATATATTAATTATATATAAATTAGGTACTGTATATATAATTATATATTAACTTATTGTAACTTTGTTATAATTAAATATATAATTTCCGCCGTCTAGCGTGGCGCCACGCTACGGAGATTTTTACGCTAACTATCGTCTGTCAGTATGTAAATTAGGTACCGTAAGTCTAATACAGTACTGTAATTTTATACATTTCTTGTGAAAGAAACATTTCTTATTCAACGGCGATTAAAATTATTTATATTAATGATGTCTCCGAAGTTCTACGAAGTTTTCACAGAAAAATAAGTTGTTAGAAATCGGCCGCTCTTTGCTGAGCTGTTCCGCGACGAAAACAATGTTGAGCAATGGCAATGTCGAATGGTGACACTCGGTAAGTAATCCTACAATTTTTTGTTTATAGCGTAGTTTATACGGATTATTTCCAAAAAAAAATATACGTATTTTGGAAATGTTGAGTCGGATTAGTCTAGAATCGATTAATTTTATGGAAGAAAACCTTTCAATCAGCCGTAGTCCGTAAACTTGACACGTGTCGGGCTGTGATTGGAATGACTTGTAAGAAATCGGATTCCTAAAGAATGGAATGTATCTATATCTTATAGGGGGTCGACTGTATTAGAAAAAACTTCTGTATATACATTTTATAAGCACACACTATATATAGGAACTAACTAAAAACAATTTGATAATTTTATTTTTAAAATGTTACCAATAGTATTTTAATTATCTATCAATTTTCTGACATTAAATATCTTTTTTCTAAATGTTTTTCTAGTGCATCTTATCTCTCTCTCATTTAAATTTTGCTTCTAGTCAAGCTTTGCTTCATTTTTCCTAAAAATTATGTTGGATTTCTTATTAAACTATTAATTATCTACAAGTTGTTTTAACAATTTTGCAATCACTTTGTTAATTTGGGCACAATTAGATTGTTAAGCTCATCATCTTAGGCTGCTCAAATTGATTGCTCTCCTTTCTTATTATCTTACATTTCTGTATGTGTTTTATGATTAATACAATGTACTAATATGCAAATAAGCAAATATTTTCTTTGCAAATGATCGTTGAATTTACCTTACATCCAATAATACAGCAATCTCCTTAATCTAGTCATGAGCTACATGGAACTTGTGAGGTCCTAATATATAGCCTCCAGGGCTTTGTCTCAACATAATTTTATTTTCCTATTTGTCTTGTGCCATTATGTAATCCTAATTTAGTTTGAATAGTCTTTGTCAAGAATATAAGCTTAACTAATTGAAAAGATAAGAATAAACTATGAAAGCAAGCCTATTACTAGTTTGTATATCATTACCTAATGATGTACATGTACAAACTAGCCATATATATGTATATATATTCAAGATGGGTTGATAATGATGATAATAAGTGCAGAGCCCAAACAGTTAGGAATTGAAGGTTGAAATTTGGTACACAGAATACATCATGAGAGTGTACACTAATAAGGGATTTTGAAAAAGTCTCCCCCCTGCAGGGAAGAGGGAAGAGATAAGATTAAGGCTTATTCTGAAGAACTTTGGTGCTACTGTAACATTTTAAATGTGGGTTTTTGCATTTTAGTAGAGTATGCCATTAGAATGCACATTAATTAAGAAGGGATTTTTGGAAATTCTACCGCAAGAGAAGAAGCGGAAGGAGTTAGTTTTAGTCAGTATAAAGTGTAAATCATAAAGAAGGAAAATAAATAGTGACACATATTTATTAATTGCCAAAATGTATATTATATCTTAATCATTTCCACCTTTCAAGTAACCCAAAAACAATAAATTCAAAATAAACAAATTCGAATGAATATATGAATTTGTTCCAAATTTGAAAATTCAAAATATTGAATTTGAAATATAATATTCCAAACAAGTTTTTTTTTAATTTTAGGATTTAAAATTAATCATTTTATTTCAAATAATGTTAAAAATTTCTCATAAATTTGACCCTAATCCTATAATATAATTGAGAAGGATTAATAATAATAATAACTCTCCTGTGGTTTCCACCTGGTCGTGATGGGAGAGCCCAGTAATTTTACTGATCCATAGGGCAATGCACGCTGGAGCACAATCTCCTAGTAGGGACACCCATGCCAGTAAGGCCTATGGGGAGAAATGAAGCTAAGAGTGACCACACCCACATTCTGTGGAGATATTTATCATGGTAGTAACCAGATCAAAGTCTAATACCGGTCGGACATCATCCGGGTTAACAAGGTCCGTGTTTGTGGGTTAGGCAGAGGCTCACGTTCGAAAAATAGGCCACAGTCTCCCTTGGTTACCAGTGGTGAAAGCAGCGCCGGCCCAAGCATGGCTATTGCAATGCCCTCAACAGATGTGAGGAATCAGCCTAGCCTTGGTGTTTCCATGACAAATACATCCACAGACCACAAAGGCTGGAAAACCATGCCAATGGATGAAATGGACAACAGAAATGAAAGAGTTTATCATCCGTACTTACTACACCATCACAAGACTCGAAACAAACATGACAGCATACAGACAACAACTACACCATAGATTCACACAACAATATCCTCACCTCACTGTCACCGAACAAAGGGTTGTTGATCAAAAACGAACAATTATACACAACAACCTTATCCCACAAACAACACTTGAACTTATCAAACAACAGGTTGCTGATCAAATACATCAACAGACAGAAACATTTAACATTAATGAAGATCACGTAACCTGTCAGGATAATCCAGCAACAAGCACTGATTACAGCACACACACAACAAGTACCACTAATGATACTGCAGGCACTTCCCCATCCATCACTGATAACGTAGACATAGAATTAGTTAATACACTCTCACTTATATTTCAGGAAACACTCACTAAATATACAGGTACAGATCCCACACAAAGACCACGAATACCGAAAATCAACACGTCAAAGGTAGTAGGAAAAACACTAAATTATGTAAACACTCACTTACTACCAAACTACATTCATTCAATTTCTACACTCTCAGACATTCATACATTAGTTTATGCTGGGGCAGTCACAGTAGTAACACACCATGGACTGAAAATACACTCACAGACAGACACACACAAAACACAATTCTATCACAAGCCTGCCTGGCAGAGAAGAATAGAAACACAAATAAATGACATTAGACAGCAATTAGGCAGGCTGACACAATACACTAAAAACAACATAACACCCAAATTAAAGAAACAACTCAAAAACATTTTCAAGAAAATCAAAACACACACAAAACATGAACATCACAACACACACATTACAGAATACATCGATACACTAAAACAAAAACTCGCAGCCAAAGCACGTAGACTCAAACGATACAAAACATGTACACTACGAAAACAACAAAATAAATTATTCACAAACAATGAAAAACTTTTCTACAGACAAATCAGTACCAAAACAAACACTGATACACAGCACAGTGGCACACCAACAGAAGAAGAACTCACAACTTATTGGTCTTCTCTTTGGTCCAATGCTGATGCAGGCTGGATCGAGGAGAAGAACAGAAACTTGCACAACATACCAACTATGCCCTGTGCTGAAATAAATGTACATGACATCTGCTACACTGTTAACAGAACACACAACTGGAAGACGCCTGGTGTAGACAGCATTCACAATTTCTGGTACAAAAAATTTACATCACTGCACCAGGAACTTGCCAAACATCTAACACATATCATCATCAATCCACAAGACATGCCAAAATTTCTTACTCAGGGCATCACCTACATAAAACCTAAAAACACAATACAGACCAATTATGTGTCTCCCAACACTCTACAAATTATTGACATCCTGCATTGCAAACAAAATATACAAACATGTTGAAGAACACGACATTCTTACAGGACAACAAAAAGGTTGCCGTAGAAATCACGGGGTGCAAAGAACAGTTACTCATTGATTCAGTCATTCTACAGCAAGCAGCAAGCACACAAACAACACAAAAACATACACATGGCATATATAGACTACAGAAAAGCATTTGACAGTTGGCACACAGTTGGCTGCTACATATTCTACACATGTACAAAATACATCCATCACTCATTGCATTCTTCCAAAACACTATGCAGCACTGGAGAACAACACTGCATCTCAGGATTAGTAACACTTCCATACAAACAAACGAAATATTCATTAGGTGAGGAATTTTTCAAGGAAACTCCCTGAGTCCTCTCTGGTTCTGCTTAGCCTTGAACCCATTATCCAAAATGTTAAACAACACATAATATGGCTACAATGTCAGACATGAAAAGACAACACAGTTTACACTGTCACATCTCATATACATGGACGACATAAAACTTTATGCATCCACACAAAAACATCTTCATCAACTCCTACAAATCACACACTTATACACCAAGGACATACAAATGGAGTTTGGCTTAGACAAATGCAAAAAACTTCACATAGAAAAAGGAATCCTGAATAAAGATTTTGCACTTGGAAATGGAGACGTTATTGAATCCATGAAAGAGGGCAAGTTCTACAAGTATTTAGGATTCCAACAGGCCAAACTAACAGAACATACACAAATAAAGCAAAGATTAATTAAAGAATACCAAAGTAGGTTAAACAATATCCTCAGAACACAGTTAAATGCAAAACACACAGTTAAAGCAATAAACACATATGTCGTCCCAGTACTCACATACTCTTTTGGAGTTATACATTGGACTCGCACAGATCTCGAGCAACTCCAAAGGAAAACAAGAACAACACTTACTAAGCATAAACAATATCACCCTAAATCTGCCACAGAAAGATTAACCCTTCCACGTAAAGATGGCAGACGTGGCCTGATTGACATAGTTAACCTTCACTACAAACAAATACAGTCACTGTGAGAGTTTTTCTACAAGAAACAAGAAACATCACAGTTACTTAAAGCAGTAACTCTGGCAGACTCAAATAACACACCATTAAACTTACGCTCACATCATACAGACATGACACAACATATAACAAGCATAGACACCATCAAGCAATCGTGGGCTCAAAAGGCACTCCATGGCAAACATCCTTACGACCTGGCCCAGGATTTTGTTAAAAAAACTGCGTCAAACAGCTGGTTAGATCAGGGATGCCTCTTTGGGGAGACGGAAGGATTCATGATTGCCATACAGGATCAGGTCATAAATACTAAAAACTACAGAAAACACATACTCAAAGATACAACACTCACAAATGACACATGCAGAAAATGTCACATCATGCCAGAAACTATACAACACATCACTTCTGCTTGCAAGCTGTTGGCACAGATTATTTACACAGACATAATCAAGTTGCAAATATAATACACCAAGATCTTGCAAACAAACACAAATTATTAGACATCCACGAACCATACTACAAATACATTCCACAGACAGTATTGAAAAACAACATGCACAAATGTACTCCGACAGAGCCATAATCACAGATAAAACAATTTACAACAAGACCAGACATCACACTCATTGACAAACAATAAAATCACATACATTATAGACATATCCATTCCAAACACTCACAATATACAAAACACATTCACTGAAAAAATTAGCAAGTACACAGAACTCGCCCAGGAAATAAAGCATCTGTGGAGGATGTATAGGGTTCTTATTTTACCTGTTGTTCTCTCCTGTACAGGTGTGATATCATACACACTACACAAAAGCCTGGGAACATTACAATTGGAGAGAAATACATACATCACACTACAGAAGACCACTATATTGAATACATGCCATATTAGGAAATTCAGAAATTTCCTAATATGGCATGATACTGACACACTTAGCAACCAAAAACTAAAATTAAATATGCCTTGACTCTGGTCAGGCATAGTACACAACCACCAGTGTGAACCAAGTATAACCCACTAAACAACATAATAATAAGAGTGCAGAGCCCCAAACAGAAGTTGAAAGTTTAAATGTGGTACAGTTTGGGTATGTCATGAGAATGCACACTAAAAAGAAATTTTTAGAAATTCCCCCTGTGGGGGAGAGGGAGAAGGTTTAAAGATTGCCCTGAAGAACTTGGTTTCTACTCTACTATTTTAGTTGCTGTTTTTTGTGTTTTTGCAGGAAATCGACCATATTTTTAGACCCATCTAAAAATTTTCTAATTAGCCTCAGAGGAGATGTCCTAATTCTTGCACCCATTGAAAATGGGTAAGATCGGCTATATACAGTGGAACCCCGGTTAACGAACTTAATCCGTTCCACGACTCCGTTCGTTAACCGAATCAATTTTTCCCATAGAAATTAATGCAAATGCAATTAATCCGTTCTAGTCTCCGAAATTTTTGTCATTTTATTTGTAATATACAGTAATTTTCTTTGATGAAAATGTAGGAAAACGTAGTATCTATCATTACAGCAACAAAATGTAAACTTTGTTTAATAAAATAGCACTGTAATAAACTACAACATACCTTCGTTTGTTGTAGTTGGTGGCAGAAAAGTGGAATATACGAACCTTAATGCTTAGAAGGGGAATCCCCTCCAAAAAAATAATGGGTAGCACTTCATCGGAAGATTCTTCGAGTCAAAGTCTCTTTTGGTAAAAAAAAACCACCAGTGGCTAAGTGGTCTTCGTACCTTGAACACGGGGAGTTCGTACGTGGGTTCGCACCGCGCTCAGACGAGCTGGCCACGTGGAGTTTTCCGTGATTTCTCCACGTCTGTAACACCTAAATAGGGGCCAGTTTCCCTTAAAAATACCTCCCAGAAGGCATTCCCTCTAGTCAGATCACCCAAGTGTTTCGTTGCCATAACTTAACAAAGAAACAAACTCTTTCCGTAAGGAGTTGATCTAAAGTTGATTGTCTTACTCTTTTAATTAAAATTTTTCTCAAATGCGATAACACATTGTAGTTTATATTGCGTTGTCGTTTTCTATTGCCACTATGACTTTTTTCTTTCTTGGATGCCATATTGATTAAATATATAAATCACAAAACTGAAAAAAGCAGTATAGCACAAACACTTAAAAAAAACAATGCTTAACTCGCGCATGCCTAACACCAACTAAAATTTGACACAAAATACTGCTACGTTCGTTATCGGAGACAAAATTTTTGCAAAATAAAAGTTCGTTAACCGATTTGGTCGTTAACCAGGACGTTCGTTAACCGGGGTTCCACTGTAACTATAAAGGTTATCTTATGTAAGAGTTTATCACACTGAATGATCAATCTAACATGTTTTAAAAAAGTATTCATTCCTCTACTGTACACAATTTAAAAAATTTTTTAAATGTATTAGATTGGGCACTCAGTATGATAAATTCTTACGTAAGATAACCTTTGTAAATCAAATACTATAATATAATATAGTAGAATGGTTAGAAGTACAGAATAATCTGATAATCTTAATCTTTGCTGCTGTTATTTTTTACCCGAGCAACACCGGGCTCATCTGTTAGTATATAATATAATGGCAGTTATTGAGTATGTTAGTACTCAGTAGGCTTTAAAGCCTGCAACTCCATAAAAAAATATTATACAACCTGCTGGAAGCCTATGAAATTTTCTTGCAGTCCTCATGCAAAAAAGATTGCTTAATCAGACACTATTCCAATCCCAGTCTCATGTCAATTACCATGATTATACTATATTTCCAAATCTGTAATTTCTTGAGTCAATATATATGTAGCCTTTCCTACTTTTGTACTATTTTTGAGATTTTATTTGTTAAAGTATCTTGAATCTCAGGATTGACAACTTTTTTATTCTATGTTTTAAAATAAAAGGTTTTAGTTTGATATATTGATGTGATACACATAATTTTTTATAGATTTTGAATAAATCAAAATTTCATTGATATAAAGTTTTTCACTGGAGAACTCTTATCTCTCTCATATATAAATGATAGAAAAATTTTCAGAAATACTATTTTGAAATTCAAATATTGAAAATAATGTTATGTTTGCAATTCTTCAGCAGATGATTACAGAATCAACAGTAGAATGGCTACACTGTTTAACTGTTCTAGATATGAAGAAAGTTATCTTGACCCCATCCCTGTTAAATAACACACATTTTGAAACCATTTTCTGCAGTTTAAGAAACTGACAATTGGTTTATGGTTTGGCCATTATCATGTTATAATGAAGATTGAGATGATTATTATCTATATATTATTTTTAACTTTTCAAATTAAGAATAAATTCTGCTACATGCCATATTAACTAAATTCTACAATGAATATTTTCTAAATAAACCAATCAAATAATCAGATATTTGTGCAATACACACACACACTGACTACATTTAAGACAAATCTTAATTCTTCATGTATAACAGGGGTGGCCAACCTGCGGCTCGCGAGCCACATGCGGCTCTCGATAAATGTACCCGAGTTCCCTCTTCATTTTGTGTTGTTATATTTTTTAAAATTATCATCGTTCCGTATGTGTTTCAAAATGTCTTTTAAATTACTAACAACAAATATGAAAGACTAAGTGCAACGTTGTAACAAATTTCATTTCCGTCCAAGTTAAGAATGATATGACTCATGGAAAACTGCGCGAACGAACATAAACAGTGGCGTAATCGTCCGTTATCGACCGACTCCAGACCGATTTTGAATTTGTAAACTGTCATTGCAATGGACAGTTGACATTGTGCTCTGGAGGAAACAATTTGTATCACTCTTGCTACGAATATAATTTATAATCTGGAATTTTTTGCATACCTTTTTAATACGTATTTAATTGCGGCTCGCGAAAAATTTCAAATTTTGAAAAATGGCTCGGACTATCAAGGAGCTTGGCCACCCTGGATATATAAGAATTTTGAAAATATTTCCTTTAAATTGATAGAAATTTAAATTTCTATGCAACATGATTTTAATTTACTTCTAATTTTGCCTGTCAAAATTGAAATATTAGTAATATATATTTTTCTATGCAAAATAAATCTTGCTTATAATGCAAATAAATTTGGATTAATATGATCTTTGCATAACATATGTCATTATTATTAATAAACATAAATTCTGATTTCAATTCCAGTTATTCTTTTATGAAGATTTATTATGTAACTTTTAAAATAACAGAACAAGAAGTTTCATCAGCATTTTTATTTTCAAAAATCAATAAATTAGTTTTTGTGAGCTTTTTCAGCATCCCTTAGTGATGATATAAAATGCTAACATGAAAAACAAAGTATCTCTCCCATTAAAAATGATAGTCCTTTCTTAAAACTTGACAAATCTCAAAATGATTTCAAATAAAATTTTTTCATCTTCAAATTTTAAGCCAAAAAGAAAATATTAGTATAAATTGTTTATGGATAAGAGATTATAGGAAATTGCTATGAAATTTATGTTGACCATGATATGTCAAAATAATAATTTTGTTTACAAATTTGTAAAGTTACTGCAATATTAAAAAAATCTTTAAGTATTTTGTATTTTAATTGCAAAATTTATAAAAACTAAGAATTTCTAATGTTTCTTCAATTATTTTTTTGTAAAATTTAAAAAAAAATAAAAATACTCTCTTATTCATGTTACCCCTATGGAAGAGTCAACCTTTTGTAGGTTCATTATCTGCCACAACGTGCAAGATAAAAATTTTCCTTTGGCAATGGCTAAATCATACATTTATTAAATAATTGAATTTTTTATATTTTCTTCTAAGTAAAAAAAATCAAAATTGTCATCCTTGCTAATTTACTAGTTTTTACTACTAATAATAATAATAAATTAATTACATAATTTTCTTGCAGTTACATTATGTCAGCCAGAAATACCAGAGGCAAATGTGCTGCTTGAAAAACTGAACGAAACAAACGACCTGAAAAGTTTTGTGGCTGCCGTACGAGAGAAGTTCAAAGAGCAAATATCAAAGGAATCAAAACACACTTCATAAATTTTAAACAACAGTTTAATATTGTGACACTGTAAATTTTACATGATCATTTTTAAAACCCAACAATAAAGCTAAGTTTAAATATTTACAATATAAAATTTTTTCTTTCGTAAAATTTACGTATTACATTTCATTTGTCACGAAATAGATAAAAGAAAATCGTGAAACTCAAATAATTCCAATCTATATGTAAGCTTATATATTTGACTACAAGCACATCACATCATATAATTGGATTTATTTACTCAATTGCAAAATGTGGAATATAAAATTATTCCAATAAAAAGTATAAAATGTGGTCCCGATATATACTTTCAAATATTGATCTTGATTATAACTTTTAAGAAAATAATAAAGATGGGCACAAATCATTATAATCAAACTTATATTCATTCTTATTCTTATCATCCCAAGTCTGATGTTTATATTGCACAAGATGAGGTAGTAATCTCTGATTATAGATATTTAAAAATTACAATCTTAGATACATTTGATTTTTAATGATTCATGTTGACAGATTTTGGAAACTCATTAGTATTAAGCTTTATCTTATTTGTCATGATGATGCAAATTATTTAGAAGAACAAACTTCATTTAAATTTTTAACATTTCAATAACTATATTATCCAGTTTCTGAATGTTATATTTTTATAAAAAAATCATATTTCTATTAAGAAATATTAATTTGATCTCACAGCTGTAAATTGCACCAATAACTAGGGATTCACATAATTAATCTTTCTGTAACTATAATAAAAATCTTAAACATTTCAATAATTTAACATAAAAATTTGGCCAAAGATTAAGTCTATTACTCTCTCCACATCTTTCACCAGCCAAAAAAGTCTTCTGAATGAGCTTGAGACTTGTATGCCCATCTTTATCATTAAATAAACTGAAAATTAATGAAAGACTATTATTATTTCTGGCTACAAAAATTTTAATCAACCATCATGGCACCAAACTTTAGGAAGACTGCCATATTCAAAAATAACTTGATTAACAAAATATTAAACTTTTCAAAGAAATACTTTTGAATAAGTATATTAGTGCAGTACATAGTTCTTAATATTTTACATTTGCTTACGGAAACACATACATGATGATTTTGTATATAGAAGTTTACAAATATTTATCATCAATACTTATTTATTTTTGCAACTAAAATCAAGAATAAGCGTGATTAATTCTGTAGCACGTGTACTAGTTTCAATATTCAATGCATAATCAATTGGATTCAATTGCAAACATAATGAAAATTATATTTTATGCAAAAATTGAATTTTAAATAATCATTGCGGAAATTTGATACATATCAAACATTGCATATCAGATTTTCTTAATCATTTTTCTTTTAATAACAAAGTTATGCATTTGTTCTACAAGCAAATATATATTATACAGTGCTTTTATGTGATATGTAAACAATATATTTACATTTTGAAAAATTGTGTAACAATAGTCTATAAACAAACTTTTAATACCTATTCTTTTTCAAAACTAAGAATAAAATTAATAAATTTGATTGGCAGATTAATAATAATTATTATTATTATTATGATTATAGAAACTTGTCTTGTTAATTTCTGAACAGTTTTTTTACTTCTATTTTATTTTTGGTGGTTGAAAATTTTGGAAAGATTGACAATATTTGTTTCTTACATAACAAAATGTTAAAAATTCCAAATTATTGACTGTAATATATAGATCACTATATTGGTTTAAAATATTGCGAAGTCATGTTGAATGTTTACTTGTATTATTCTATCATGTTTTTTTAATGTGGTCTTATTTTGTTAGAGACTAGCAGAAATAAATTCCAATAAATATATATATATATATGTATGTACACATTGTCATGTTATTGGAATCATTTAATCTCTGTTACATAAGTAGATGGAAACATTCCAACAGTACCCCTAAGTTCTCCCTGCCACCAACCGTCATCTGCAGTTTTCAAAACTGTGATGATATCACCTGAAATGTAAGTAACAGTAAATTTTAATATATTATTGAAAATACAGTAAATTTCAATAAGAAAAAGAGGTTTACCTGGTTGAAGAGAAAGCTCATCACTTAACTTAGCTTGATAATTATAGAGAGCTTTATATTGACTAGGATGCCTTTGGTTTTCTAGTTCTGGTTGTTTAAATGGCAAATTAGCATAGATCTGATCTGATCCACCTGTCAAAAATATTTTTAATTTTAATGTGTTAAAAATAAACACACAATTATTTATGTCAAAGTTACCAAAGTTTTGTAAAAGAAAAAATAATTTTTGGTCTGTTTATTGTAATACAGCATAACTTACGCTGTAACACAATAAACATATGCTTTAATTGGAGTTTTTTTTTATACAGATTTATCCTAGTGCTTTCAAACTCATACCCCTGTTGATGCTTTTATTTATAATGTGGACACTTCTTGAAGACATTTTGATGTTCAGAAATTCTAAAGCTTTCTCACATGGCCTCAATATACAAAAAAGTAACTACACCTGTACCTTGTTTGAAAGGAATTTGATAGATTCCAAACTTTAAGTATGGAGTGATGGTCCCTAGCAAGAAAAATTGCCAAACAGCCAGATTTTGTTTTTTCAAAATGTGTTTCAGTATTATACTCCCCAATGATGCTTTTAAATTTACAAATCTGTGATCTTATTACCATTTTAATTGGAGTTTTCATTAAAATAAAGAATTGAAATTGATTTTGACTTAAAATTTTTAATTCTTCAAATTAAAGTTCATCAAGTAAATGCAATATCTTGAAAGTTAACCATATTAACTTTTCCTTTTCAAAAAGCATAGTTTTATTCTCCATTCTTTTAAAATTGATGTAAATCAAATATTACCTATTCTGACAAAAAACTAAAGTCATAATCAGATAATTTATAACAGTAAATCATTATCACCATGTTCATAATACAAAAATACCATTGAAAGTTCTTTCTGAAAATGAAAGTTGATAATTTTTTGACCTGCAAATTTAAGCAAGAAGGAAAGTTTATAATGTAAAAATTTATAAAATCAAAGAAAAATATAAAATTTTATAACAACAACAATAGAAAATTTAAATATTTAGTTTATAATTTTGTAAAATTTGAATGTTGCATGAATTAAACTACTGTACTATGAGTAAATAATGATTAAAACATTGGTGCTTTAACTAGCAATGGTTAACATTGATAATGATTGTGTTATCAGCCATATGCTGAACTGGTGATGACAGGAAAAGGTAAATAAGGATTTTTAAACTAACAATAATAATAACTGAAGTTCTGATTGTAATAAGCAAAGTTTTATAAATGAGTTTTTTTTTATCAGAATTAACATAAGTTAAAAAAATAATCAGTTATATGATTTGGAACATTTCATTATACAGTAGAGCATCATTTATCCAAATCAATTGGGAACTGGGGTTGTTCAGATAACCGATTATGTATGAATAAATATATTAACCTATCCCACTTTGAAATTTTTCTCCGTTGTGTGTCGCTTTGCGTTGAATTTTCGTCGATGTTAAGCCTATTGAAAACTTTTTAAAATAATAATCGTGGCTATTGTATAATTAAAAATGATTTTTTTATTTTGTACAAATAAAATAAATATATTGAAAAATATAAAAACAAAAAAAAAACAAAAAAAGATACTTTAGAAGTTGATCTAGTATCAAAAATGTTCAATTCAACACGACATAGTCCTCAGAAAAACACCACACAAAGGTGCCAGTGCTGCCAGCTAAAATACACATACCCACAAAAAAAGAATATTGGAGTAGCCCAACATATAGCCAAAGATAGCACCACAGCACTAGTGAAAATTTAAATTTGCCAACTGGAATGCTTTCAGATAAACAATGCTCTACTGTATCTGTAATTACAATAATCAGATTCTACTATACATGACGTTTTTTTTAAAGTAAACAGTTTGACAATGACCAATCTACCTAAAGTTTAATTCACCAATAACAAAACAAATACTATATGGTTGTATGTGCACACATACAGTCGACCCCCCTATAACACGGGTTCCTGTAGTTCGGATTCTTATATGACAGCAAAAAAATTGTGACGGTATCCGTACAAACATGGTAAAAAAACTCCTATAATTTGGTAAAACATCATCGGGCAGCCGAACTACTTTCCGCTGTCCAGCGCCATGCTATGGAGAGTTTAGGCGAGTAAGTTGAGTTTACTATCGTCTGTACAGTATGTAAATTAGGTACTGTAAGTCTAATACAGCACTAATTTTATACATTTCTTGTGAAAGAAACATTTCTTTTTCAACAGCCATAAAAATTATTTATATTAATGATGTCTCCAAAGTTCAACGAAGTTTTCGCAGAAAAGTAACTTATCAGAAATTGCAACCGCCGTTTGTGTGCTGCTCTGCAACAAAAACAAGCTTAAGCAATGGTGACGTCAAACAGTGCACACTCGGTAAGTAATCCTACAATTTTTTGTTTATAGTATAGTTTATACGGATTATTCCCAAAAAAAAATATACGTGTTTTGGAAATGTTGAGTCAAATTAGTCTAGGAATCTATTAATTTTATGGAAGAAAACCTTTCAAACAGCCATAGTCCGTAAAGTGCATACGTGCCGAGCTGTGATTGGCAAGGACTCGTACAAAATTGATTCATAAAGAATGGAACGTATCTACCGTGTTATAGGGGGGGGTCGACTGTATTTTCATTAAATACAAATAAAATAAACTAAGTCATCAAAATATAACAATAATATGTTAGTAGTAGGAACATAAAATATAATACATTATACTTTTTACAAATACATAACCCACCAATAAAATTATGTACAGTACTATCATATATACATTTTATTATGTATTACATATAAAAGAAAAAGGGATTAAAGGCTAATTGATATATAAAATTAAATGGTTAAAAAAGGAACTATTAGAAGAAATGATCAAAACATTAATTCTGTAGACAATGAATTTTCCTACTAATAGAACTCTCCTGATATTTTGATGAATATCATCATTATAAAGTATTGCTGGTTGGATTGTTGAAAAATAAAATAATTTCCTACTACTATAAAAGTTAAATTTGAGCCCAATTTGGATTGTTTATTGAACTCTTCATATGCATTTTAAATCATCTCCCATTTCTAACTTAAAATGGGTAATCCCTTTATGGATCAGGCCCATCAACAATCCAAACTAAGTCAGCTAAACAATGAAATGGTCTTCCACTAGAAATCCAATTAGTTCAATTCAATCCATCTTAAAAGATTTCTTGTATTTCATAATTCATATTTTCAAAAGTAATTTTATTTACTTATCATATTCCTTATATTAATTTCAAAATGTTACACTAACCTTGTATGTCATTAGGAACAAAACTGTAATAGTCACAGTCAGGAATATCACTGTCCATTGAAGTACTACTGTCAGAATTTCTTCTTTCCATCTTAACCCAATGTGGAACTTTCAATATTGTATGAGTCATTCCCTAATTTAAAATTATTGTAAATCAATGGAACAATAATAATAAAAACTTTAACTAATAAGCAATAAACATTTAAGCTAAAAATCACCTGTTTATCTCTGAATTGTTCAAAATGAGAACTAAGAGGATGAGAAGGTCGTTGCTGTCCATTCAAATCAGCCAAACAACATTGTAATTTGTAACGTGATGCTTCTAAATATATAAGCATGGTTCTTAACTACAGAAAAATAAAAAATAGATTTAGTATAAAAAAATTTCTGTATTGTAATTTAATTATATTCAAAATGCATTTTTGTCTTATTATATATATTTGTCTATTAATGAAATTTCCTCATAAATTAATAATGTATTTTCTATTGATTAGTAATTTTCCATAAGTTTGCATTTAGGCTTCAAACTGGTACAAAATGTGCATTCAAAGCAACAATTTATGCTCATACAATACAAAAAATTGTAATATTGTTTCTTTATTTTTGTTATCATATTCTTTTTGTAAGTTTGTATCAATATCAGTTTATTCAGAATAAGAATAAATGATTATGAAAATATTTGTTCATATGAGTACATTATCTCTTATAACTTTTCTTTATTTAAAATTTTAATTTTACCATGATTTAAAAATGAATATAATTTATGTGAATTTTAAATAAGGTTTCTTAGACTACTGTATTATGTTTGATAAACTAAATATCTTTTGTTTTTACAAAATATAAGGAAGAATAATTTAAAATGAAATATTTTACATAAAATTTGATTAAAAATTTAATTTTAAACCAAAAGCAACATTATTATTGAAGATTATTAAAAAGTAATTAAACTGATCAATTATTTCCTCAAAACAAAATATATTTATTCATTAAAATGAGACCTCATTGTATTAAACATAGGCAACAAAGATATATAAATCTTAAAAATGAGAAATAAAGAAAATAAAACTTAAATATAAATTTTATTGGATTGCATTTAAAATTGCAGTCCAATACCTCACTGTTGTCCACTTGTCCTTTCTTAATCTCAAGAATGTAGTTAGATGAAAATCTAGACCAAATGTTGGAAGCCTAATTAACTATAAGGTACATTTGCCAAATAAGGCCTTTCTTTCTTTTTATAAAGATAACACTTAACATTTTCACAAGATTTTTTATATTTTCAAAAGCACCTGCCCTTTAGCAGCTTTATCATAAACTACAGAAACCAATGATGACAATTCCATCATTTTTGATACAACTGAACATCAGCAAAACCAGTTGTTCTTATTCTTACTAAGGTAACTTGATGTATATAAACATGTTATATGTCATTTTAAAGTATGTGATGAGTAGAATAATATATAGGTACTGATATTTTCCAGTTGATGTGCATTTATTTATCTGTTAGTAAATGGAAAGTGCAGGTTAACAAGAGCTCTAAATAAGGCCCATGGGCCTTATTTTTTCTTGCATGCATTTTGTTGTTAGAAGTCTCAAACACATTTTGTAAGATTCAGTAATGTATATAATAATAATAACAATAACCTTCCAGAAGTTGTTGGAAGAAAGACCCAGAGTATGAACCTGGGTAGGGCTGCAAAGATCAATACATGTTCAAGTAGTGTGACTCCCTTCTTGGCCAAAAACTGCTTTGCTGACAGAGCAGAATGGGGTAGTGCATTGTCCTGATGGATGAAACCATTTTGCCATAAGTGTTGCCACTTTTTTCTGCCCTTTCCCACAAACATTTCAGAACTTATTTGTAGTAGTATTGGTTCACAATTTGTTCTACTTTTTGTGCATTTTTTCAGTTTTTGATGTGTAGGGCCATCCAGAATGTTCGTCGTCTTTCACATTCTCTCGGCCCTCAGAAAATCTGTGCCACTCGAACTCACATGCAAGACAAAAACATTGTGAGGGTCATAAAAGTGAAATTGCAACTAATTATGAAACTCCTAAGTCGGAGAGTTTCGAAGATCGAATCGGGTCAAGAGGGTGTGTTAATGACACCCAGGCAGAAAGAAAACTTTCTTACTTGTAAAACAAATGCAACGTGATGATAAACAGCAGAGGGAATGTCGACAGAGAGAGAGAGAGAGAGCTTTGTCAAGATGCTTGCGAACAAGTGTCGGATCAAAAGAATCAACAAAAGGGGGGATTTAATGACAAAAGGGACATCTGTTAAGCCCGAACACGTTAGGGGGTAAATGACCACAAGAACATCTGGTGGACCGTTTAGATTCAAAGATGCCAGAGGAAAGGGCCATAACGGAGAAAAATACAAGCGCAGACTTTAAAAGCTCCGTTATCACCTCTTCAACCTTTTCCTGACTCTGATTGGTCTCAGGTTTCGCCTAGAAACAAAAGAATGACCAATCGGGGTAAGGGAGAGGGTGAACAGGACCAATCAAAAGGGTGATATTCGGGGAAAATCTTATAAAATCTCCAAATCTCAAGGACAAAGGGTCAATTCTCCTCTGGACAACTGCCACCTCACAGAGTCAGGACCGTCGCCCGCCAATGGAACACTTCCGTCCCAGCATCATCTCTAGTGAAACAGACATTTCGCCACCCAAGTCCTGGGCTCGCATCTTCGGATCATGGACTGCATCTGGCCACCGACAACCGGAGATCACCGCCATCAAGCCAATCTAGATCGCATTGTTTATTGATATTATGTGAGTTAAACTAGTTGTTAAAATAAACGGTTTCGTGTAAGACACTTGTCATCTTTGTCTCCTACCGTCGCCACCCACATATGATTCTCCCCTAGGTTTTCCTGATGCACAATTAACATATTGCCCCTAAAAGTCGGCAACCTTACAACATGCATCTTCGTATGCTTCATGTAGACTCCGTACACAAAGATTCAGTGATAGGTTTCAATTTCACCAAAAATTTCAGGTTGATACACTGCTCCCATTTCAAGCTGGCCATTTTTCTAATGCAAGCTAATAACATGTCCACTTGCAGCAGGCACTCACAGCAATCTAATAGTGGCAGGAAGTTGAGACCCTGCCGCTTGTTCTAACTTGTTCAAGGTCGTTCACCCACCTACTCACTTTGGCCCAAGAGAGAATGTTGCGTGCAGGCGATCACAGTCTCGTTATTTTCTAGCCACACCATGTAGATGTGTTGTCAACAACTATTTTGATAAGATGAATACTGTATTGGTGTGTTTGGATATTTTCAAAAAGCCCCATGTAATGTATAATATAGATGAGAAAAGCTGTAGACTCACTCTCTATAAACAGCAAAATGTGTATGCCAGAAAAGGAGGAAAAAGAGTGCATCTTGTAGTACCTGAACACAGTGAAAATGTATCTATTGTCTCATGTGGAAAGGCACTGAGTCAAGTCATACTGTATATGATTATTTTTAAAGGGAAAAGATTAAATCCTGAACAGATGGATTATCTTCCATCTAGCAGAGAGGTTGAGATGACTGAGAAAGGATCAATGACCATAGCAACTTTCATCAAATGGGTTTATCAACTTGTAAAATTTGTGATAGATCTTGCAGCTGGACAAATATTGAGAAAAGAAAGCTGGTACTGTTATTTATGCAAAGAAGATCAAATTGCTGACATGAGACTGTGTATACAGTATTCAAAATATGTTCATGAAGAATGAGTTGGACTTATGGCTAAAGACAAAATATCCAGTTTTCTTTGCCCTGAATGTGATGTTTAAGCTATTTGTATTTTATTGGGTTTAATTACACTTATGGTGATTTAATTAGCTCTTGCTTTTTATCTTAATTAATAAATTATTTCTTTATGTATGGGCCTTATTTGGAACGCCCATCTTCAAATAAGACCCATTACATAACTTTTGGAAAATGTATTATTACAAAAAAATTTTCAAATACTAACTTGCTAACTTTAATTTCACATTTCTGCAAGTATACATCTACAGTATGTTGCAGTATAACTTTCACACTTTTTCCTCTAATAATGACAATACAAAACATCTTAAAACATTAGATGGTCCTTATTTGATAAATGTACTTTATATGAACTTCCAGTCTGGACCAGAAGTCACGTGATTAAAAATTTCAGCCTGGCATTGTGATTTCACAATAACTAAAACATTTTTGAATTTAACATTTGGCCTTGACTCATTACAAGATTATCTTTACTTTTTTCATTATTATTTATTTTGAAGATGTTTCATCTTGTTTAAAGAATGAAAACTCCACACCATTCCAACAAAACTCTAAAGCACAAAATACTTACCGTCCACATGACTGAAACCTGTAATGCCAACACCGTCAATCTAACATGGTATCTCAGATTAAGCAATCTCCAAGTGGAGTTAAAGAATTCTCTTTTTATCCTTTGGTTATTGATTTTAAAAAAATCTGAGAATTTTTGGAAAGATTAGTATAACTAAAAGATTGCAAAAAGAAGAGAAGAATTGTTACTGCTTAAGTATGTAAATGAGTTAAAGTGGCAAAGCTAATTGTGATGTTACACCAAGGCATAAAAGAACCCCAGCAATAATGAAGTTAATGAGATGAAGCTTCTGAGAGCAAGCAAACAGAGTTCCAGAACAAGTGACAAAAAGAATTTCCTGACATTTTTTGGTGAGAGTTAGGTGGTTTAGATAGTAAGAATTTTCTTTTGTTGGTTTTTGTGAAGAGTTAAAAATTTAAGTTAAAGTTAACTACCCCAATTGTTGGGAAGTTTTGTGAATGTTTGTTTTGGTTTCGTTTTTGATTTTGAATTAATTATAGTTCTGCATTTTATACTTTTTGTATAATTTATCATCATTAATGAATTTTAATGCTTGTTTTTTTTACTAATCTCTTGTAAATAGTTTGTTCACTCATAATAAATTTTGTTTTTTTATTAACATATAGTCAATTAATTCGGGACTTTTGTTACACTAGCCATAATTTGAACTAATCCGTGTAATAGTGCCCATTCTGAAGGCCAGATCTGGCAACCAACCAACCCTCATTTTTTTATTTAGGTTTAGTTCAGGGCTATTGAACAGTAAATTACAATTTAATAACTACATTATTCATATAACTTATAAATTCTGTAACAGATACTAATTGTTATAATTGTTTGTTTTTAGTATCAGTATCTGTTTTTTAGACAATAACCTGTGTTTCAATTAAATAACATTTTTTATATTAATTTAGAAGTAACAATTTCATATATATATTTTTTTATAGTATATATTCTAATAAATTTATTTTACTTACATGTTGCAATTTTTCATTTACATCTTGTTGGGCATCCGCATCTCCAAAATTTGGTGTTTCTTGAAAAACTTTAGCTAAATTTTCGAGTCCTAAAATAAAAGCATATTATTACATTAATCACACTGATGATGATTATAAAGAAGACTTATTCAAAAATAAGTTATTAAAACTGTTAAACTTCTAAATTAATGTATGCTATGTCTGACAACATGATATATAAAAGAATTGCATTTCAAATACCATATTTACTTGAATTTAAGAACAACTTTTTTCAGATTCTAGTATCTCTGAAAATAGGGTGCATCTTACATTCAAATAAATATGGTATATAGAGTAAATTATATTATATAAAATTTGAACTGCTCAGCTATATTAGATAAGTACATTTTAACTTACATAAGGAATTTTTTAATGAATTATCATTTAAAAAATGTTAAAATAAACAAGGTTTGTTTTTAAATTTCAATATTATTATTATTTTATTTATTTAATTTTTTAATAAAATAGCTAAACAAAGAAATTAGTAATGAAATAAACTTTCAAAAAATTATAAAATTAATTAATTAATATACTCATTTTTTTAAAATAAAGTGTTTATAAGTAGTGTATTTTTTAAAGTAAATTATTATGTGCTATTTAAGTTAATTAGTTTCATTTGTAAAAATTTTCACAAAAATAAATTAAATTATGATGCCTACAAATTCACATGCATCATAGAATCAAGTTAGTACAGTAGGTCCTCTATTACATTACACATTAGGATACCAATCAAATGAGCAATATATCAGATGGATGTAACAATATAACATTATCTACAAATCTTTGTCTATTTTCAATATTAATGCTGACTTGCCCCCTATTTGGCGGGCTGTATTTCTACTCTGGCAGTATCAAAGTCAATATGACTGTATGCCACATAAATTCAATGGAACTTTTTTTCAGTGATTGGCTAAGGGCTTTTAAGTTTGGAAGACCAAAAATGTGTGATTTATTCAAATGAGTGATATAAAAAAGAGCTACTGTACTTTCATATACAAAGATGTTTAAAAATATACCTTGTTTCCCTTTTCTTTCTAATTCTAAGTCATGCTTAAGCATTCTAAGAAATTTTTCTAATGATTCTTTCCTACGTTCCTTTTTCATGTTGTTGTTGACATCTTCAGCCTATAGATGTACTTTATTAGAATTCTGCTTTTCTTTAAATTTTTAATACTTTTATAATTGAAAATGTGTTAGTAATATTTTAATTTATTTAAATATATACTATAAATAATTTTTAACTAAAACAAATTTTAAAACTAATAAGAAAGCATATAAGTTACAAAAAAATCAGGTAACAGTTGTTCTGGAACATTTGGTCCTGTACTATGTAATTTAACAGCCATTTGAAGATCAGCAGAAACATCAATATATGAAATAACAGTATTCAATCTTTCACAGATCTGAAACAAATGATGATTAAAATTTATAAAACAAATTTTATTAAAAAATATTTAACAAAAACCATATTTTAAGATACATGCTTACTAAGATAAACATTATACATGTATATAATGTATAAAGAAGAGTGTACAATGTCCTTTAAACATTATATACTGTATATGATTTACACACACACACACGGAGATTAAGAGCCCTGTCCTGATTGGTAGTCAAACTCTAGCACAACTTTTGATCACCAGTATATTTCCATGTACAGTACAGCACATAAGACATTCCCATTTCAACATAAAATATCTAGTAAAAAGTATTTAGTGTATTTAAGCTATCCTGTGCCTTTGACAGTTGGCTCTACTTTTTTTACTGTATTCTGGTTAAAGAAAGTAATAATAATAATAATATGTTTAATTAAACAATAACATTTTTATTCAAGCATTTGGTTAGGGAGAAGTTGCCTACAGCCAACTAAAGGCCATTTGGTGAATTCATTAGCCTATAGGAGATCACAACTCTAATACTGTATAAGACATAGAATGATTTTTAAACCTTCTTTTTTTTAAAATAAAGTGTTTATAAGTAGTGTATTTTTTAAAGTAAATTATTATGTGCTATTTAAGTTAATTAGTTTCATTTGTAAAAATTTTCACAAAAATAAATTAAATTATGATGCCTACAAATTCACATGCATCATAGAATCAAGTTAGTACAGTAGGTCCTCTATTACATTACACATTAGGATACCAATCAAATGAGCAATATATCAGATGGATGTAACAATATAACATTATCTACAAATCTTTGTCTATTTTCAATATTAATGCTGACTTGCCCCCTATTTGGCGGGCTGTATTTCTACTCTGGCAGTATCAAAGTCAATATGACTGTATGCCACATAAATTCAATGGAACTTTTTTTCAGTGATTGGCTAAGGGCTTTTAAGTTTGGAAGACCAAAAATGTGTGATTTATTCAAATGAGTGATATAAAAAAGAGCTACTGTACTTTCATATACAAAGATGTTTAAAAATATACCTTGTTTCCCTTTTCTTTCTAATTCTAAGTCATGCTTAAGCATTCTAAGAAATTTTTCTAATGATTCTTTCCTACGTTCCTTTTTCATGTTGTTGTTGACATCTTCAGCCTATAGATGTACTTTATTAGAATTCTGCTTTTCTTTAAATTTTTAATACTTTTATAATTGAAAATGTGTTAGTAATATTTTAATTTATTTAAATATATACTATAAATAATTTTTAACTAAAACAAATTTTAAAACTAATAAGAAAGCATATAAGTTACAAAAAAATCAGGTAACAGTTGTTCTGGAACATTTGGTCCTGTACTATGTAATTTAACAGCCATTTGAAGATCAGCAGAAACATCAATATATGAAATAACAGTATTCAATCTTTCACAGATCTGAAACAAATGATGATTAAAATTTATAAAACAAATTTTATTAAAAAATATTTAACAAAAACCATATTTTAAGATACATGCTTACTAAGATAAACATTATACATGTATATAATGTATAAAGAAGAGTGTACAATGTCCTTTAAACATTATATACTGTATATGATTTACACACACACACACGGAGATTAAGAGCCCTGTCCTGATTGGTAGTCAAACTCTAGCACAACTTTTGATCACCAGTATATTTCCATGTACAGTACAGCACATAAGACATTCCCATTTCAACATAAAATATCTAGTAAAAAGTATTTAGTGTATTTAAGCTATCCTGTGCCTTTGACAGTTGGCTCTACTTTTTTTACTGTATTCTGGTTAAAGAAAGTAATAATAATAATAATATGTTTAATTAAACAATAACATTTTTATTCAAGCATTTGGTTAGGGAGAAGTTGCCTACAGCCAACTAAAGGCCATTTGGTGAATTCATTAGCCTATAGGAGATCACAACTTCACATAAAATATAGGATGATTTCTTTTGAGCCTTTTTTTTTTTAACAAATANTCGAGGAATCGATTAATTTTATGGAAGAAAACCTTTCAAACAGCCATAGTCCGTAAAGTGCATACGTGCCGAGCTGTGATTGGCAAGGACTCGTACAAAATTGATTCATAAAGAATGGAACGTATCTACCGTGTTATAGGGGGGGGTCGACTGTATTTTCATTAAATACAAATAAAATAAACTAAGTCATCAAAATATAACAATAATATGTTAGTAGTAGGAACATAAAATATAATACATTATACTTTTTACAAATACATAACCCACCAATAAAATTATGTACAGTACTATCATATATACATTTTATTATGTATTACATATAAAAGAAAAAGGGATTAAAGGCTAATTGATATATAAAATTAAATGGTTAAAAAAGGAACTATTAGAAGAAATGATCAAAACATTAATTCTGTAGACAATGAATTTTCCTACTAATAGAACTCTCCTGATATTTTGATGAATATCATCATTATAAAGTATTGCTGGTTGGATTGTTGAAAAATAAAATAATTTCCTACTACTATAAAAGTTAAATTTGAGCCCAATTTGGATTGTTTATTGAACTCTTCATATGCATTTTAAATCATCTCCCATTTCTAACTTAAAATGGGTAATCCCTTTATGGATCAGGCCCATCAACAATCCAAACTAAGTCAGCTAAACAATGAAATGGTCTTCCACTAGAAATCCAATTAGTTCAATTCAATCCATCTTAAAAGATTTCTTGTATTTCATAATTCATATTTTCAAAAGTAATTTTATTTACTTATCATATTCCTTATATTAATTTCAAAATGTTACACTAACCTTGTATGTCATTAGGAACAAAACTGTAATAGTCACAGTCAGGAATATCACTGTCCATTGAAGTACTACTGTCAGAATTTCTTCTTTCCATCTTAACCCAATGTGGAACTTTCAATATTGTATGAGTCATTCCCTAATTTAAAATTATTGTAAATCAATGGAACAATAATAATAAAAACTTTAACTAATAAGCAATAAACATTTAAGCTAAAAATCACCTGTTTATCTCTGAATTGTTCAAAATGAGAACTAAGAGGATGAGAAGGTCGTTGCTGTCCATTCAAATCAGCCAAACAACATTGTAATTTGTAACGTGATGCTTCTAAATATATAAGCATGGTTCTTAACTACAGAAAAATAAAAAATAGATTTAGTATAAAAAAATTTCTGTATTGTAATTTAATTATATTCAAAATGCATTTTTGTCTTATTATATATATTTGTCTATTAATGAAATTTCCTCATAAATTAATAATGTATTTTCTATTGATTAGTAATTTTCCATAAGTTTGCATTTAGGCTTCAAACTGGTACAAAATGTGCATTCAAAGCAACAATTTATGCTCATACAATACAAAAAATTGTAATATTGTTTCTTTATTTTTGTTATCATATTCTTTTTGTAAGTTTGTATCAATATCAGTTTATTCAGAATAAGAATAAATGATTATGAAAATATTTGTTCATATGAGTACATTATCTCTTATAACTTTTCTTTATTTAAAATTTTAATTTTACCATGATTTAAAAATGAATATAATTTATGTGAATTTTAAATAAGGTTTCTTAGACTACTGTATTATGTTTGATAAACTAAATATCTTTTGTTTTTACAAAATATAAGGAAGAATAATTTAAAATGAAATATTTTACATAAAATTTGATTAAAAATTTAATTTTAAACCAAAAGCAACATTATTATTGAAGATTATTAAAAAGTAATTAAACTGATCAATTATTTCCTCAAAACAAAATATATTTATTCATTAAAATGAGACCTCATTGTATTAAACATAGGCAACAAAGATATATAAATCTTAAAAATGAGAAATAAAGAAAATAAAACTTAAATATAAATTTTATTGGATTGCATTTAAAATTGCAGTCCAATACCTCACTGTTGTCCACTTGTCCTTTCTTAATCTCAAGAATGTAGTTAGATGAAAATCTAGACCAAATGTTGGAAGCCTAATTAACTATAAGGTACATTTGCCAAATAAGGCCTTTCTTTCTTTTTATAAAGATAACACTTAACATTTTCACAAGATTTTTTATATTTTCAAAAGCACCTGCCCTTTAGCAGCTTTATCATAAACTACAGAAACCAATGATGACAATTCCATCATTTTTGATACAACTGAACATCAGCAAAACCAGTTGTTCTTATTCTTACTAAGGTAACTTGATGTATATAAACATGTTATATGTCATTTTAAAGTATGTGATGAGTAGAATAATATATAGGTACTGATATTTTCCAGTTGATGTGCATTTATTTATCTGTTAGTAAATGGAAAGTGCAGGTTAACAAGAGCTCTAAATAAGGCCCATGGGCCTTATTTTTTCTTGCATGCATTTTGTTGTTAGAAGTCTCAAACACATTTTGTAAGATTCAGTAATGTATATAATAATAATAACAATAACCTTCCAGAAGTTGTTGGAAGAAAGACCCAGAGTATGAACCTGGGTAGGGCTGCAAAGATCAATACATGTTCAAGTAGTGTGACTCCCTTCTTGGCCAAAAACTGCTTTGCTGACAGAGCAGAATGGGGTAGTGCATTGTCCTGATGGATGAAACCATTTTGCCATAAGTGTTGCCACTTTTTTCTGCCCTTTCCCACAAACATTTCAGAACTTATTTGTAGTAGTATTGGTTCACAATTTGTTCTACTTTTTGTGCATTTTTTCAGTTTTTGATGTGTAGGGCCATCCAGAATGTTCGTCGTCTTTCACATTCTCTCGGCCCTCAGAAAATCTGTGCCACTCGAACTCACATGCAAGACAAAAACATTGTGAGGGTCATAAAAGTGAAATTGCAACTAATTATGAAACTCCTAAGTCGGAGAGTTTCGAAGATCGAATCGGGTCAAGAGGGTGTGTTAATGACACCCAGGCAGAAAGAAAACTTTCTTACTTGTAAAACAAATGCAACGTGATGATAAACAGCAGAGGGAATGTCGACAGAGAGAGAGAGAGAGAGCTTTGTCAAGATGCTTGCGAACAAGTGTCGGATCAAAAGAATCAACAAAAGGGGGGATTTAATGACAAAAGGGACATCTGTTAAGCCCGAACACGTTAGGGGGTAAATGACCACAAGAACATCTGGTGGACCGTTTAGATTCAAAGATGCCAGAGGAAAGGGCCATAACGGAGAAAAATACAAGCGCAGACTTTAAAAGCTCCGTTATCACCTCTTCAACCTTTTCCTGACTCTGATTGGTCTCAGGTTTCGCCTAGAAACAAAAGAATGACCAATCGGGGTAAGGGAGAGGGTGAACAGGACCAATCAAAAGGGTGATATTCGGGGAAAATCTTATAAAATCTCCAAATCTCAAGGACAAAGGGTCAATTCTCCTCTGGACAACTGCCACCTCACAGAGTCAGGACCGTCGCCCGCCAATGGAACACTTCCGTCCCAGCATCATCTCTAGTGAAACAGACATTTCGCCACCCAAGTCCTGGGCTCGCATCTTCGGATCATGGACTGCATCTGGCCACCGACAACCGGAGATCACCGCCATCAAGCCAATCTAGATCGCATTGTTTATTGATATTATGTGAGTTAAACTAGTTGTTAAAATAAACGGTTTCGTGTAAGACACTTGTCATCTTTGTCTCCTACCGTCGCCACCCACATATGATTCTCCCCTAGGTTTTCCTGATGCACAATTAACATATTGCCCCTAAAAGTCGGCAACCTTACAACATGCATCTTCGTATGCTTCATGTAGACTCCGTACACAAAGATTCAGTGATAGGTTTCAATTTCACCAAAAATTTCAGGTTGATACACTGCTCCCATTTCAAGCTGGCCATTTTTCTAATGCAAGCTAATAACATGTCCACTTGCAGCAGGCACTCACAGCAATCTAATAGTGGCAGGAAGTTGAGACCCTGCCGCTTGTTCTAACTTGTTCAAGGTCGTTCACCCACCTACTCACTTTGGCCCAAGAGAGAATGTTGCGTGCAGGCGATCACAGTCTCGTTATTTTCTAGCCACACCATGTAGATGTGTTGTCAACAACTATTTTGATAAGATGAATACTGTATTGGTGTGTTTGGATATTTTCAAAAAGCCCCATGTAATGTATAATATAGATGAGAAAAGCTGTAGACTCACTCTCTATAAACAGCAAAATGTGTATGCCAGAAAAGGAGGAAAAAGAGTGCATCTTGTAGTACCTGAACACAGTGAAAATGTATCTATTGTCTCATGTGGAAAGGCACTGAGTCAAGTCATACTGTATATGATTATTTTTAAAGGGAAAAGATTAAATCCTGAACAGATGGATTATCTTCCATCTAGCAGAGAGGTTGAGATGACTGAGAAAGGATCAATGACCATAGCAACTTTCATCAAATGGGTTTATCAACTTGTAAAATTTGTGATAGATCTTGCAGCTGGACAAATATTGAGAAAAGAAAGCTGGTACTGTTATTTATGCAAAGAAGATCAAATTGCTGACATGAGACTGTGTATACAGTATTCAAAATATGTTCATGAAGAATGAGTTGGACTTATGGCTAAAGACAAAATATCCAGTTTTCTTTGCCCTGAATGTGATGTTTAAGCTATTTGTATTTTATTGGGTTTAATTACACTTATGGTGATTTAATTAGCTCTTGCTTTTTATCTTAATTAATAAATTATTTCTTTATGTATGGGCCTTATTTGGAACGCCCATCTTCAAATAAGACCCATTACATAACTTTTGGAAAATGTATTATTACAAAAAAATTTTCAAATACTAACTTGCTAACTTTAATTTCACATTTCTGCAAGTATACATCTACAGTATGTTGCAGTATAACTTTCACACTTTTTCCTCTAATAATGACAATACAAAACATCTTAAAACATTAGATGGTCCTTATTTGATAAATGTACTTTATATGAACTTCCAGTCTGGACCAGAAGTCACGTGATTAAAAATTTCAGCCTGGCATTGTGATTTCACAATAACTAAAACATTTTTGAATTTAACATTTGGCCTTGACTCATTACAAGATTATCTTTACTTTTTTCATTATTATTTATTTTGAAGATGTTTCATCTTGTTTAAAGAATGAAAACTCCACACCATTCCAACAAAACTCTAAAGCACAAAATACTTACCGTCCACATGACTGAAACCTGTAATGCCAACACCGTCAATCTAACATGGTATCTCAGATTAAGCAATCTCCAAGTGGAGTTAAAGAATTCTCTTTTTATCCTTTGGTTATTGATTTTAAAAAAATCTGAGAATTTTTGGAAAGATTAGTATAACTAAAAGATTGCAAAAAGAAGAGAAGAATTGTTACTGCTTAAGTATGTAAATGAGTTAAAGTGGCAAAGCTAATTGTGATGTTACACCAAGGCATAAAAGAACCCCAGCAATAATGAAGTTAATGAGATGAAGCTTCTGAGAGCAAGCAAACAGAGTTCCAGAACAAGTGACAAAAAGAATTTCCTGACATTTTTTGGTGAGAGTTAGGTGGTTTAGATAGTAAGAATTTTCTTTTGTTGGTTTTTGTGAAGAGTTAAAAATTTAAGTTAAAGTTAACTACCCCAATTGTTGGGAAGTTTTGTGAATGTTTGTTTTGGTTTCGTTTTTGATTTTGAATTAATTATAGTTCTGCATTTTATACTTTTTGTATAATTTATCATCATTAATGAATTTTAATGCTTGTTTTTTTTACTAATCTCTTGTAAATAGTTTGTTCACTCATAATAAATTTTGTTTTTTTATTAACATATAGTCAATTAATTCGGGACTTTTGTTACACTAGCCATAATTTGAACTAATCCGTGTAATAGTGCCCATTCTGAAGGCCAGATCTGGCAACCAACCAACCCTCATTTTTTTATTTAGGTTTAGTTCAGGGCTATTGAACAGTAAATTACAATTTAATAACTACATTATTCATATAACTTATAAATTCTGTAACAGATACTAATTGTTATAATTGTTTGTTTTTAGTATCAGTATCTGTTTTTTAGACAATAACCTGTGTTTCAATTAAATAACATTTTTTATATTAATTTAGAAGTAACAATTTCATATATATATTTTTTTATAGTATATATTCTAATAAATTTATTTTACTTACATGTTGCAATTTTTCATTTACATCTTGTTGGGCATCCGCATCTCCAAAATTTGGTGTTTCTTGAAAAACTTTAGCTAAATTTTCGAGTCCTAAAATAAAAGCATATTATTACATTAATCACACTGATGATGATTATAAAGAAGACTTATTCAAAAATAAGTTATTAAAACTGTTAAACTTCTAAATTAATGTATGCTATGTCTGACAACATGATATATAAAAGAATTGCATTTCAAATACCATATTTACTTGAATTTAAGAACAACTTTTTTCAGATTCTAGTATCTCTGAAAATAGGGTGCATCTTACATTCAAATAAATATGGTATATAGAGTAAATTATATTATATAAAATTTGAACTGCTCAGCTATATTAGATAAGTACATTTTAACTTACATAAGGAATTTTTTAATGAATTATCATTTAAAAAATGTTAAAATAAACAAGGTTTGTTTTTAAATTTCAATATTATTATTATTTTATTTATTTAATTTTTTAATAAAATAGCTAAACAAAGAAATTAGTAATGAAATAAACTTTCAAAAAATTATAAAATTAATTAATTAATATACTCATTTTTTTAAAATAAAGTGTTTATAAGTAGTGTATTTTTTAAAGTAAATTATTATGTGCTATTTAAGTTAATTAGTTTCATTTGTAAAAATTTTCACAAAAATAAATTAAATTATGATGCCTACAAATTCACATGCATCATAGAATCAAGTTAGTACAGTAGGTCCTCTATTACATTACACATTAGGATACCAATCAAATGAGCAATATATCAGATGGATGTAACAATATAACATTATCTACAAATCTTTGTCTATTTTCAATATTAATGCTGACTTGCCCCCTATTTGGCGGGCTGTATTTCTACT
This sequence comes from Centruroides sculpturatus, assembly GCF_000671375.1. Classification (NCBI taxonomy): domain Eukaryota; kingdom Metazoa; phylum Arthropoda; class Arachnida; order Scorpiones; family Buthidae; genus Centruroides; species Centruroides sculpturatus. The sequence continues at coordinate 205,039 of NW_019384385.1, read as the reverse complement.
CTGGCAGTATCAAAGTCAATATGACTGTATGCCACATAAATTCAATGGAACTTTTTTTCAGTGATTGGCTAAGGGCTTTTAAGTTTGGAAGACCAAAAATGTGTGATTTATTCAAATGAGTGATATAAAAAAGAGCTACTGTACTTTCATATACAAAGATGTTTAAAAATATACCTTGTTTCCCTTTTCTTTCTAATTCTAAGTCATGCTTAAGCATTCTAAGAAATTTTTCTAATGATTCTTTCCTACGTTCCTTTTTCATGTTGTTGTTGACATCTTCAGCCTATAGATGTACTTTATTAGAATTCTGCTTTTCTTTAAATTTTTAATACTTTTATAATTGAAAATGTGTTAGTAATATTTTAATTTATTTAAATATATACTATAAATAATTTTTAACTAAAACAAATTTTAAAACTAATAAGAAAGCATATAAGTTACAAAAAAATCAGGTAACAGTTGTTCTGGAACATTTGGTCCTGTACTATGTAATTTAACAGCCATTTGAAGATCAGCAGAAACATCAATATATGAAATAACAGTATTCAATCTTTCACAGATCTGAAACAAATGATGATTAAAATTTATAAAACAAATTTTATTAAAAAATATTTAACAAAAACCATATTTTAAGATACATGCTTACTAAGATAAACATTATACATGTATATAATGTATAAAGAAGAGTGTACAATGTCCTTTAAACATTATATACTGTATATGATTTACACACACACACACGGAGATTAAGAGCCCTGTCCTGATTGGTAGTCAAACTCTAGCACAACTTTTGATCACCAGTATATTTCCATGTACAGTACAGCACATAAGACATTCCCATTTCAACATAAAATATCTAGTAAAAAGTATTTAGTGTATTTAAGCTATCCTGTGCCTTTGACAGTTGGCTCTACTTTTTTTACTGTATTCTGGTTAAAGAAAGTAATAATAATAATAATATGTTTAATTAAACAATAACATTTTTATTCAAGCATTTGGTTAGGGAGAAGTTGCCTACAGCCAACTAAAGGCCATTTGGTGAATTCATTAGCCTATAGGAGATCACAACTTCACATAAAATATAGGATGATTTCTTTTGAGCCTTTTTTTTTTTAACAAATATCATATCATGAGTTACCATATTTTATGGTATATAACATTGCATTATATTAAAAATGTCAATTATTGTTAAATTTTTTTATCAAGGAATTATTCTTGCAATACTAGCTAATTAACAGAAAACACCAAAAAATTGTTGATTATAAGATAATTTACAATTATAGCCATTAAAAGCAGGTCTGACCCACAAGAGGAATGATGAATAATTCACCAGCCTATTCTTGATGTAAAATTTTAATTTCTTTGTTGATATCTATTTATAATTATTATAATATACAGTAGTTATTATTATTATTATATTGTATTGTCCCTATTAAAAGTCCCTACATTTTTCAATTTCTTTGGTCAAAATGGTCTTTCTAACAGAGGCCTCTCCCCATTATAATAATATATTTTTGTTATTGAGTGATTGGTAGTTTAATATACAGTAAACAGTACAATCCGATAAAATCTGAAGATTTTCATCAGTAATTTTTCAAATACCAGTAATTGTATGTTTTCCTAACTGCTACAATATTTTTGCACTATCTTAAATGTATTATAGAACTATTTGTAGCCATAGCAATAGTGGGGACCAAATTTGTGGTAATTTTTTCATTAAAAAATGTCACAATCCAATGCTTTTACCTATTTGTATTATTGTTTTATCTGTATATGAAATTAAAAGTATCAATAATATAATGTTTTTAAAAACTACTTCATATCTCACATGTAGCTTTATCATAAATAATACACAGTAAATAAGTGTTTTAATAAAAGCCAATGTTTCAGAAAATATTTAAGCCCAATGAGTTTCTAATAGGGACAATACAATACTTTTATAAAATCTTACCACTTAAAATTTTTAATCATTCTTTACCTAAAAAATGTGAAGCTTATTTTGAAAGCAATACATTATAGCTATGAAAAATTTATTTACAATAGAAGGTCTGTTTATTAATCTTAGCACCTAAAATGTCCCATAATAACTTTGTAATTTATAATAACTTTATAATTTAACGTTAATAGCTTTGAAAAGCAACCAATAACTTGAAAGCAGATTCCTCTTACTCTGAATAAGTGTAGTTTTTCTGAATCACATATACACAGTACATCTGAAAAATTATACACACACACAAATCCAGAATGTTAATTTTGCATAATAAATTAACACATTTACATTTTTGCAGGTTTTTCAATCAATTTTAACACAGTATAGTCATACACTATATCATCTTCAGACTGATTAAGAGCATGCATTCCAAACCCAAAGCATACAGCATGTGGCGATACATAAATTACAATAATGTCTTAAACATGCAGATTACCAAATTTTGTAAAAATACAAAACATTCAGTAATATGGCACCACTCTAGTCTCATAAGTAACAGATTAACAAACTTCTACTATAAAGCGTTTTAGAACTTATTAATGGTCCAATGAAAGTATTTTTGTTGACATTTGAAAATTTTCTATAATAAACTAAACTATATTATTTTTTGTGATTAAATTTATTTGTTTATAATGTTTAGTTATTTTAAATCAATAGATATTATACAATTTTTAAAATACCTGAACTTTTTTGGGTCCCACAACACTTAAATGATTAACATATTTTTGAATTAAATCATGCATATGAGTCATTCTTTCTTCTTCTAATTGTTGTAAAAGATTACTAGCACGATATACTGATGACTCCCATTCTTGTCTTGAACGTTCAGCTCTTACACAACACATGTAATAATCTTGATCTGCTCTTGACTGTGCTTCTTCTGCCTTTCTTCTTTTCGTCTCTAACTGCAGTAAAAAATATATATGTATAATTTTCTATAAATTTATAAATTTAGAATTTAATATTAAATACAGAACTGATACTTTACTTTATTAATATCCTTTTCAGTTAACACTTTACCACGACTAGCTTTTGCATCTATGGCCTGCTCTTGCAAACGCTCATTTTCTCTAGAGCATAAATAACTTTTATGTTTTGTTTTCTGTTCATCATTTCGACGATCAGCCATTGTTTTGGCTGATTTGTCAACAGTTGACTCAATCTACAATTTTTTAATTTAAATAATAAGTAATTTAAAAATTTTACATAATTTTTTCAATTTAATTTTTTTTTTTACCAATTTTCTTGTTTTATGTTGAGCTTCAATAATATTTTTTAAAGGTTTTACAACATCTTCACATAAGCCTGCTGCCACATTTCTATGATGATAAAAATTTTAAATTTAAAGCTGTTGTTAATAAAACTTTTTCAATATAAAAAATTTTAACATTTATTGTGTCATAGTAATAATTATTTACAAACAATTATAAGTCTTTATAATTTATTTTTTCCAGTTCAACAAACATACTACAGTAAGAATAAATATAATAATAATAATAAATAATTTCAACATTTCTCAAAAATAATTTTATGCGTCCGTATCCCTATGGTTGATGCAACCAGGGATGCAGATGCATTGGCTACAGCATGACAGTCCTTTTATGAAAATTAATGTTATTAAGAGACATTTTTGTTTTAGTTTTATTTTATTTTTATTAAGTGACATTTTCAACTTAATTTATATTATTTATGTGTTCGTTTATTTTATCGACCACAACTACGTTTTCTGTTATTTATATTTTCATATTTACATTCTATTTTGTTGTTCTATTTTTATGTTAACTGAGGAAGAGCATTAAAAAACAATCAAAAATGTTTTTATTTTATTAATATTTATTTGCTGGATTTTTAAAGGTGTGTTTTATTCTGAAATAACTATTCTAATTTCTTAAGAGACATGTAAAAAAGGAAAACATACATTAACTCTGCATTTTGGATTATTTGAACTTAATATATAACATATATGAAAACATATTATAGTGGCACCTTGTACTTTAAATGACCAATTTCAAATGCTAAATTCGACAAAAATTCATTTTGAACTTCAAACTGCACATGCAATGAAAAAATGTGTTTGGAGGGTGAACACTATCTGTTATGTACTCAAGTCATCTCTCAGTCTTGCATTATGCTCATATGTTTTCAATGTTTTTGGTTTTATATATACAGTATATATTATTATATTACATATAGTATGTTATTTGTCAATTTTTAACAATTTCTTCCTGCAATTTTTCATTATTGACAGCATTTGGGTACTGTGTACATTTTGTCTTTTACTTCAAAATTTGCTGAATGGAACTTTATAAACAATATTTAACACAAGCCAACCAATGCTACTAGAGGGAGGCGTTAGGCACCATCTCTTAATAAATTTAATAATTATAATGTTTTGGGTCTGTAGTGATGTTATTTATCAATATTTAACACATTTGAAGTTTAGGAACATCTTCTCCATACATGAAGCCATTGAGATTGAAAGATCACTTAGGATGCACACTGATAAAAATGGCAAAGAGATATCCTACTTTCACAATCACTCCATGTGCAGTTTTCAAAAGACCCACTGTATCTGATGTTTTCAACCTGTTCCAAGAAAAAACGATGATGGCTAACAAGCATCTTATATGATATCTTTGCTAAGTCAGGAAAGCCACACACAATTGACAAAAGAACTAATTTTGCCTTGCATAGCAGAGCTTTTACACACCATACTTCATACATCTCTACTTGATAGCCTGAAGAAAATTTCAATAAGTAACAACACAGTTCAACATAGGATAGATAAAATAAAGCAGAATGTAGAATTCTTACAATATAAGGCATGTTCAGAAAGTAAGTGTATTGTGACCATAATGGGCTGTAATTTTTTGTTTTTTGATGGTAGGCAACACTAAGTGGTAGAGAGAGATCTCCTGATGGAGCGAGCATCGTAGGAACATGGTAGTATGTAAACTCATGTTGTAGTATCCAGTTGCGTGAAAGATGTCAGTAAGAAATCCTGCCAAGTGCGAGCCACATGCTGTGATCCACTTCCTACTCGCAGAAGGAATAACATCTACCGAAAATTTTTCACGAATCAAAACAATTTACAGTGAAGGTGTTATGAACAGAACAAGTGTGTTTAAGTGGTGTAGGAAGTTTAGTGGAGGCAGAACAAATGTTCATGACGAACAGAGGAGTGGAAGATCTTCCATTTTGACTGATGAGTTGGTACAAAAAAATTGAAGAAACTGTTCGTGAAGACTGCCAATTGACAGTGGATGAAATTTCTGCAATGTTTTCACAACTCTCCAGAACACTTTTATATGAGACACTCACAGAATGCCCGTCCTCACACAGCCTTAGCCACCAAGGCACTCTTGAACTAATTTGGTTGGGATGTTTTGAACCACCCCCTGTATTCCTGACTTGGCACCTTCAGATCACTTTCCTGAAGGCACACATGGGTGGAATTAAATTTTCAACTGACAAGCAGGTGCAGAAAGAGGTTCTGAAGTGGGGGAAGGAGCTGGCAGGAGAGTTCTTCGAGGGCATAAAGAAGCTTGTTCCACGGCTCACCATATGCACTGAACGGAATGGCGATTATGTGGAAAAATAGTCAACAAGTGTATTAACAATATCCTGTAATTTTTTCAAATACACTTTTTTTAAAAAAATATAAAAATCTAGTACACTTACTTTCCGAACATGCCTCGTAGACACATTTTTCACTGCAACTTGAATCCACATTACCAGAGAATGAAGTCTTATTGTTAGCATATGTACGTACACGTTATAAAAAAAATAAAAAAATTTGCAGGAATTATTATTTGCTAAAACAATGATAAGCAACATGAAACAGGAGTATTTTGCATTGTTGAAACATTTTTTCAAGAGAAAGATTCCCTTAACAGAATCTGCCTTAGTAAGACATCATTGAGGTTTTATTTCATCTCTGAAGGAGGCTGTACCAAATGTAATAGCCATACATTGCATGATCCATCGATAAAATTTAGTAGCAAAAATCTTCAGTGAGAAAATTAACCAAAGTCTACAATACATTATTATGCAGTTAACAAAATTAAGTCTAATCCACTTAATAATAGGTTATTTACCAACCTGTGCAAAGAAAATGATGAACACTACAATAATTTATTACTACATACAGAGGTTTGCAGGCTATCCAAATATACTTGCTTAAAAAGATTCTACACACACTATGATTGGTTTTGCAGTTTCTTGAGACTAAAGTTCCAATAGTAACAAACTGATTTAATTACCTCCAAAACAAATATTGCCTATCTAATATATAAAAATGGCCACAAAATCGGCTCCACGACAATAACATAAACTTAGTTAAAACAAGATCAATTATTTCTTCTTTTGTGGCAAAGCTGATATTATACAGACAGCATATTGGAAGAGGAGAATTTTCTCAATTCATAAATTTATCTTTACAGAAAAATCACAATGACATTCTTTTATATTATGAACATTTGGAGGCTCTTCACAAAGATTTTTCAGACTGATTTGACAACATGCTCACACTGAAACTATCTGATTGGATCTTGGATCCCTTTCCATGTACCAAAGAAACAAATATCGATGTGAGATCCGCGATTTTTACATAGTTGTCGGAAAAAAAAATTGTAAACAACTCCGATGGAAAAACCCTCTCTTGGTGAGAATTAGATTGGAGGTCACCGTTTGTTTTCACAATTAGGTGGGAAAGTTGACACTTGGTTGATCGGAATGCACTGTTAGTGTCAACAGAAGTCGATCACGTGACTCCTTTCTCACAAAGACAGTATAAAAGCTTGAGCCCCGGAAGCTCAGGGCAATCCAAAGGAAGTTATACTTGTTAATTAATATGTGCATCTTGTCTCCATACACCAGACACAGCGACTGAAAGGACATCGCCATACGACAGACCACAACTTCGAACTTCCATCCATTATCACCACAACTACAGTTCCTGCGCCAACTACAATTCCTACGGCCCATTTAACGAACACATTTCATTCATATCCTCATAGAGTTATTTGTATTTTAGAGCTATGTGAACTCTCTCTCTCAAAATAGCCGTTAAAGCTGTTAAGAGCAGCACTTGTATAGTTAACTCATATTTAACCGCCTTTAAACTTAATATTATCGCCTCATGTAATCTAGCTTGATTATTCAATAAATGCTTTGTTATTTTGTTAAACCTGTCTCTGAAAGGACGTCTGCTGACTTTCTCACCTCCCTTGCCACTTGATAAAAAGCCATCCAGAACTACAACATGAGCGGTCTTCACCGACTGTTGCCGAGTAATTGGTCAAGAGGGATTAACCCTTGGCCCACGGTTTCTCACATCAGTTTGCAAGAACAACTTATTTAATTGGCATCCAATGAAGAGCTCAAATTTAAATTTAAAGAAGGTTATCAAAACTTTTGGCTGCAAAATCAAATACCTACATTGTATCCTGAAATGTGGAAGATGGCTAGGAAATTATTTTTATTGCTTTTCCATCTTCATATTTAGTTGAGAGAGGTTTCAGTGCTGTCACAAACCTTCTGATGAAAAAACTAAACAAGCTTCAAATAAATGAACGATGCAATTTGCAGATGTTACTGACCCATTGATGTTACTGATGTCAGTAAACCAGACAAATATTATATAAAAGTAATAAATTTTTTTATTTCAAAGTTTTGGAGTATTTTATTGAATCATTGAATTATTCATTTGCTAAAAAGCAAATGATTTAAGTAAAACTCCAATTGGGCCTTTTCATTGCAAAACTGACTGCGTTTTTGTTTCTAAAAATTAGTTGAGGAAATTCATTTATTGAAAATGTAAGTATAATAAATAGGTACACTTTTATCATAAAACTAATCTTAAAAAAGTAATTTAAAATGCAGTCCCTTTTAGAATAAAGAGCAGGCTTTCTAATTGTACAAAATGAGGTTAAATTTGAAGCTATTTTTTAAAAAATAATACTATGGCTTATAAAGTATTTTATAAGCCATAGTATTAGGATAGGAGATCATTGGTCCAAACTGGATGTTACTAAGATACATTTGCAAATTACTGACAAGCTGTTTACAGAAATGAAACACACAAGTAAAAAAATTCTGTAACAGATTTCATCATGTTGATGATTACTTCTAATTATTCTCATTTTATTATTCCTTATTCCAGTTTCATTATTATTCATTATTCCAATTATTCTCATTTTAATGATAACATAATGAAATCATTAATGATAAAATGTTCTCTTACAAAAAGTTAAAACATTTTAGATATACAGTAGAGCATCGATTATCCGACTCAGTTGGGAACTCAGGTTGGTCGGATAACTGAAAAATCGGATAACAAAAAAGAAGGAAAAAAAANAGACATTTCGCCACCCAAGTCCTGGGCTCGCATCTTCGGATCATGGACTGCATCTGGCCACCGAAAACCGGAGATCACCGCCATCAAGCCAATCTAGATCGCATTGTTTATTGATATTATGTGAGTTAAACTAGTTGTTAAAATAAACGGTTTCGTGTAAGACACTTGTCATCTTTGTCTCCTACCGTCGCCACCCACATATGATTCTCCCCTAGGTTTTCCTGATGCACAATTAACATATTGCCCCTAAAAGTCGGCAACCTTACAACATGCATCTTCGTATGCTTCATGTAGACTCCGTACACAAAGATTCAGTGATAGGTTTCAATTTCACCAAAAATTTCAGGTTGATACACTGCTCCCATTTCAAGCTGGCCATTTTTCTAATGCAAGCTAATAACATGTCCACTTGCAGCAGGCACTCACAGCAATCTAATAGTGGCAGGAAGTTGAGACCCTGCCGCTTGTTCTAACTTGTTCAAGGTCGTTCACCCACCTACTCACTTTGGCCCAAGAGAGAATGTTGCGTGCAGGCGATCACAGTCTCGTTATTTTCTAGCCACACCATGTAGATGTGTTGTCAACAACTATTTTGATAAGATGAATACTGTATTGGTGTGTTTGGATATTTTCAAAAAGCCCCATGTAATGTATAATATAGATGAGAAAAGCTGTAGACTCACTCTCTATAAACAGCAAAATGTGTATGCCAGAAAAGGAGGAAAAAGAGTGCATCTTGTAGTACCTGAACACAGTGAAAATGTATCTATTGTCTCATGTGGAAAGGCACTGAGTCAAGTCATACTGTATATGATTATTTTTAAAGGGAAAAGATTAAATCCTGAACAGATGGATTATCTTCCATCTAGCAGAGAGGTTGAGATGACTGAGAAAGGATCAATGACCATAGCAACTTTCATCAAATGGGTTTATCAACTTGTAAAATTTGTGATAGATCTTGCAGCTGGACAAATATTGAGAAAAGAAAGCTGGTACTGTTATTTATGCAAAGAAGATCAAATTGCTGACATGAGACTGTGTATACAGTATTCAAAATATGTTCATGAAGAATGAGTTGGACTTATGGCTAAAGACAAAATATCCAGTTTTCTTTGCCCTGAATGTGATGTTTAAGCTATTTGTATTTTATTGGGTTTAATTACACTTATGGTGATTTAATTAGCTCTTGCTTTTTATCTTAATTAATAAATTATTTCTTTATGTATGGGCCTTATTTGGAACGCCCATCTTCAAATAAGACCCATTACATAACTTTTGGAAAATGTATTATTACAAAAAAATTTTCAAATACTAACTTGCTAACTTTAATTTCACATTTCTGCAAGTATACATCTACAGTATGTTGCAGTATAACTTTCACACTTTTTCCTCTAATAATGACAATACAAAACATCTTAAAACATTAGATGGTCCTTATTTGATAAATGTACTTTATATGAACTTCCAGTCTGGACCAGAAGTCACGTGATTAAAAATTTCAGCCTGGCATTGTGATTTCACAATAACTAAAACATTTTTGAATTTAACATTTGGCCTTGACTCATTACAAGATTATCTTTACTTTTTTCATTATTATTTATTTTGAAGATGTTTCATCTTGTTTAAAGAATGAAAACTCCACACCATTCCAACAAAACTCTAAAGCACAAAATACTTACCGTCCACATGACTGAAACCTGTAATGCCAACACCGTCAATCTAACATGGTATCTCAGATTAAGCAATCTCCAAGTGGAGTTAAAGAATTCTCTTTTTATCCTTTGGTTATTGATTTTAAAAAAATCTGAGAATTTTTGGAAAGATTAGTATAACTAAAAGATTGCAAAAAGAAGAGAAGAATTGTTACTGCTTAAGTATGTAAATGAGTTAAAGTGGCAAAGCTAATTGTGATGTTACACCAAGGCATAAAAGAACCCCAGCAATAATGAAGTTAATGAGATGAAGCTTCTGAGAGCAAGCAAACAGAGTTCCAGAACAAGTGACAAAAAGAATTTCCTGACATTTTTTGGTGAGAGTTAGGTGGTTTAGATAGTAAGAATTTTCTTTTGTTGGTTTTTGTGAAGAGTTAAAAATTTAAGTTAAAGTTAACTACCCCAATTGTTGGGAAGTTTTGTGAATGTTTGTTTTGGTTTCGTTTTTGATTTTGAATTAATTATAGTTCTGCATTTTATACTTTTTGTATAATTTATCATCATTAATGAATTTTAATGCTTGTTTTTTTTACTAATCTCTTGTAAATAGTTTGTTCACTCATAATAAATTTTGTTTTTTTATTAACATATAGTCAATTAATTCGGGACTTTTGTTACACTAGCCATAATTTGAACTAATCCGTGTAATAGTGCCCATTCTGAAGGCCAGATCTGGCAACCAACCAACCCTCATTTTTTTATTTAGGTTTAGTTCAGGGCTATTGAACAGTAAATTACAATTTAATAACTACATTATTCATATAACTTATAAATTCTGTAACAGATACTAATTGTTATAATTGTTTGTTTTTAGTATCAGTATCTGTTTTTTAGACAATAACCTGTGTTTCAATTAAATAACATTTTTTATATTAATTTAGAAGTAACAATTTCATATATATATTTTTTTATAGTATATATTCTAATAAATTTATTTTACTTACATGTTGCAATTTTTCATTTACATCTTGTTGGGCATCCGCATCTCCAAAATTTGGTGTTTCTTGAAAAACTTTAGCTAAATTTTCGAGTCCTAAAATAAAAGCATATTATTACATTAATCACACTGATGATGATTATAAAGAAGACTTATTCAAAAATAAGTTATTAAAACTGTTAAACTTCTAAATTAATGTATGCTATGTCTGACAACATGATATATAAAAGAATTGCATTTCAAATACCATATTTACTTGAATTTAAGAACAACTTTTTTCAGATTCTAGTATCTCTGAAAATAGGGTGCATCTTACATTCAAATAAATATGGTATATAGAGTAAATTATATTATATAAAATTTGAACTGCTCAGCTATATTAGATAAGTACATTTTAACTTGGAAAATCTTATAAAATCTCCAAATCTCAAGGACAAANTCTTCAACAAGTATCAGGTACTAGTAAAATATTGGAATGAAATTACAATATTTATAAAAATAAAATAGCATACCTCACATTGAATTCTTATGATGTAAAGTTTTTTAAAAGTATTTTTCATTAAATAAATATTTATACCCATGTGCATAAATAAAACTATTGTTTCATAAAATTGTGTTTTATTCAGACCTCTAACAAGAAAGAAACATAAGCGCAAATCCCAGAAAGAATTTCACTTTTAACTACATTGACAATTAAAAACATCTACTGTCTATCCAGGGGTTGCGACAAAATTTTACACAAAATGGGGGGTGGAAATGAAAATAGTTTGTGCACCATTGATCTAAAGTTTAGTGATTTAAATTTTTCATCCAACAGTTTTCTTTTAGATGTAATCTATAAACAAATTTATCTTTAGTGATTTAGTAAATTTGATTTATACCTAAGTTTTTTATTTGTACTTTAAAAGAGATTATAAAACCTTTAAACTCCAGCACTTTAATTGAAAAATTTTAATCACACTAATGTTTCTCAACATATTTAACAGCCATCATCAGGCTATTCAAAACAACATCATTCAAATAAAAACTGAAATACTTTTCTGCATTTTTTTAAAATACAGAATATAACTTAGAGTTTATGCAGTTTTAAAGTACAAGTATTCAAAGTTTAAAATTATATTAAAAATTACTATGAAATATATCAATTGCATGGAATAAAGATTTGCATTCAAATATTGCTATCATTAACTGTCCAGTAACAGCATTAAAATAATACTTCAAAAAGTCAATAAATTAAATCTAGTTTTATTATATGTAACAATTTGATAATTTTATTATTATTGTGTTGGGTTCAGTGGGAAATACTCGGTTAAACCGGTGGCTGTGTACTATGCCGGACCAGAGTCAAGGCATAGCAACCAAAACAAAACTNTACTAGTTTTATTATTAATATTTATTTACATTTATTATATTTTTTCCTATTTTATGTATACATGTATAGACCGATAATTGACATTTATATTTTAATTCTAAGATAATTTTCATTCAAATAAATTAAATATAAAGCAATATTTTCTACAATACGTTAAAATATTGAACAATGTATACAAATGTAGGAAGAGTCACATGATCTTTGGGTCATTGGCATTTTTAGCATCATTAATTATTTAGGATGCAACATTCTTTCAATTATATCAGAATGAAGAACTTTTATTTGTATACACATTCAAATGATATTTTAAATTTATCCTTGAATTTGAGCAATCTTGGTTTAAAAACTTAAATGAATTAAGATTCATTTAAGTTTTTAAACCAAGATTGCTCAAATTGCAAATTTAATTCTGAAAAATTCTCAGTAGAATTGTATTTAGTATATCATCCTAGTTTCCTAAGCAATTCTTATAACTGATTTTTCTGCGTATTTTACTTGTGCACAAAATACAATTCTTCCAAACTAAGAAAGCAATAAGTGAGATAATTGAATAAGACTACATCTAATAAAAATTCTGGTTTTAATTATTCTGATAATTAAAAAGTCACCAGAACAACCAATAAGTCAACAAATTAAGTTTTATTGGTGTTATAAATTTTTACATTTTTAGTAGGCTCAAATGTTTTTGATAATTTCCTGAGGACCACATTTTGTATATGTTGACAACATTTGGAACCTAATAAAAACATTTAAATTTTTTGTACATTGACACCGTTAAACCTGAATTAGTTGTCTTATAAGACAATTAAAAAACTTGAAAATTTATTAATTATAATACCATTTAATTAATACAAAATTCACTTGAGCTGTTTTGTATGTTGAGTTTTCAATACTAATTTTTAATAGAAAAGTCTAATTGAAGTAATAACTGCCAACAATGTAAACTATTGTATTGCAAGCAGATAATGATTAAAAAACTAACATTTTTATTAGTTGTGTTTATGTATAAAAATAAAATATCAAATGCAATAAATAAGTTATTTGTGAAATTATTGCAACAAAAAACTAAAATTGAGATAGAATCCTTACAACTGGATAAAGATAGTTGCAAATGTAAATGGGTTTTGTGGTTCTCCTCAATTTCTATGAGAGTTTTCTTTAATTTTTTCAGATAAAATTGATGGAATAAGGCAATGCAACATCACATGGACAATGTGCAAAGAGGTGAGCTTTCTAGAAGAACTGGCCCCTACCCTATTTAGATGTTACACACAAAAACACCATGAAAAAGTTCATGTGGTCAGTCCATTGGACAGGTATGAATACCTGTCCAACGGACTGACCACATGAATGAGCACATCGGAACCACATCGGACTGACCACATTGGAATGAAAACCGATTGATTTTCTGTTGTCTTCAGGTAACAATTCGAAACCTTTCAGAGCACAGGAGACGTCAACTTCGATGCTCAACCCAATACTGATCAGATAGTATCCCTCCGAATTTTGAAACTCTCCCTTGTAATTCCAGCTTTTTATTTACCTTTCTGACAAATAATTTTTTATATTCTTCGCGAGACTGTCAGACGGGCACTTGTTAAGTTTTGCATCAGGGTTTTACAAAAGGTGAAAGTTTAACTGTCCCACTGGATATTTGTTAATGTTTTAATACCAAATTTCAAATTTCATCTGGGCCTTGCATTTAAATAATTTTTTGTGGGCTAGTTGATTTCTGTTCTCTGCATTTTTGTAAGTGCTTTTCTGAAATTTTTATTTAAAAAAGAAACTGATAATATTATGGAGCCTAAAAAGAGGAGTGTCAAGAACTGTGCTCACTGTAGAAACCAAGTAAGAGATAATAGCCAAGGTAGAAAGTGGGCACAAGATGTCTGATGTTGCTAAGCAGTAGTATGGCTTGAACAGGTCTACAGTAGGCATAATCTTAGCTATGAAAGATATATCAAGAAGTCTCAAGCTACTAATGGAGTAATGAAAATCACATCTGAGAAATAAAGAGCATTTTAGAGCTCATAATG
>NW_019384385.1:177948-186527 GCF_000671375.1 Centruroides sculpturatus | reverse complement strand
TACTGCTTTATGTAACTGTGATGTTTCTTGTTTCTTGTAGAAAAACTCTCGCAGTGACTGTATTTGTTTGTAGTGAAGGTTAACTATGTCAATCAGGCCACGTCCGCCTTCTTTACGTGGAAGGGTTAATCTTTCTATGGCGGATTTAGGATGATGTTGTTTATGCTTAGTAAGTGTTGTTCTTGTTTTCCTTTGGAGTTGCTCGAGATCTGTGTGAGTCCAATGTATAACTCCAAAAGAGTATGTGAGTACTGGAATGACATATGTGTTTATTATTATTATTATTATTATTATTATTATAAGAACCAGGAACAAATTTGAAAACTACTTTTTCCATATTTAAAAATAAAAACACTTAAACTATTTAAAATTTTTTTTATTAAATTAAACAACATATTTTTCATACAATTGAAGTAACTTTCTTACTTTATCTTGCAGAAAATAGTTGAATCAAAAGAAATGACTTTACATTATCCATGATACAAAGAGTAGTTTAATTAAAGTACTTTTTCTTTCATCAAGAAAAGCTTCTTCAGTTAAAATTTGAAACAAGAAAAAATTTTGTTTTGTTTTGAACTTTAACTGAGGAAGCTTTTCTTGCTGAAAGTGAAAGTACTTTAATTATAGAATACCTATGTATTGTAGATAATGTGAAGTTACTTGTTTTGATTTCAACACATTTTTCATCATCACTTTTGTAACTGTGTTGATAAGGGAAAAAATATATCATTTACTAATATATTAAATACATGAATAAAAATAAATAATCCATTATTATTTTATTAGAATATTTAATTACTTTAAAGTTTATTTTATTTTAATTCAATAATATTTTCTTCATAAAATAAGATTTCAAATATTAAATTTTTAAACTTAAATCTTACAAATTTGAAAAGCTTTTACCAAAGAAACATATGATGTAAAACACCATATGTATCTTACATGTAGATAAAAACAAAATTAATAAATAGAAATGAATAAGAAGCTGAGCAATAAGTTTATACAGAATATCTGAAATTAAACTATCCATAATGAAAATCTGCTTCCAAATAATTTATTAGCTTATACATTCAAAGCACATTATATTTTGTAAATATATTTAATAATACACAAAGCGATATATATGGGAACTTAATAGTAATCTGTAAAATATAAACTGTATTTAAATGTATGAATGCATATTTTACTGAAAATGAAATCTTTAAATTCTAAATTCAATCCATTATTATATTTTTTGTTTTAGTCTATATGATTATAAACATTATTTGTAAGGTTATATGGTTATAAATATTGCTGTCTAAGATTAAAGGTAAATGAACACTATTTCAAACTAGAATTCTGACATTTTATTCAAACTTCCTCAAATGCTTACAATATAAAACAAAAAAGATTTTTTTATTATGTCCTTTGAAATTCAAACTTGTTGCTGTTTTTAATAATAATTAAAAAAAAACAAATTTATTATTTACAAAACTACATGATTAAAAGTAAATATTGAAAAATTAAATCATTAAATTGAAGAATCCAAGTTTAAAAACTGATACTTGATCATAGTGTGAGGAATTGAGGCCAATTATTATTTAATTTTCTGGGGTCATTATATTTTGTTTCAGATTTTTTTCTTATTTTAGAGTGTTTGTTTTACTAGAAGGGCAAAAAACCCACACCCACATTTAAAAACTGATGGCTGCCAATGCTTATGTCAGCAGATCTCAGTTGAAATGACATGCATAATTTGACAAATTAAAATTGGCCATTATATCATAACATCACAAGGTAATTTAGTTAACTTAATATTGAGAACATATTTTATCGAATATTGGATGGGGAAAGTTGGTGAGAGAGAATTGTAAAACAATTGTAGCAAATATATAGATGAGCAAAAACAATTGTTAGCAAATAAGTATGGAAATGAGCATGTTATGATATTTTTAATTAGAACTTTAACAGAAACTTTGTAGTTATAAACTAACTATATTGCAAACTTAAAATTTCATTATTCTTTACTTCACAACTGGATGCATAGGTAGACACTGGGTATCTTTAACATCATTCTTTATTCAGGAAAATCTTTCACACCAATATGTGTTTCGGACATACTCCCCCTCTTCTGTCGGTTTGTTCTTTAAGGCATTTAGTAAAGAGGCACTAACTAATACACATCCTTTTTAAAATACATATATTTACAGTTAAAATTTCCCAACAGTGAACTCAAAAAATTCTTCTTTACTTCACAACTGGGTGTATAGGTAAACACTGGGTATCTTTAACATTACTCTTTATTCAGGAATATCTTACACACCAAATATCTGCACCCAGTTGTGAAGTAAAGAATAATTAAAAGATGACAGGATTTCGGACTAAGTCAATTAAAATTTC
Source organism: Centruroides sculpturatus (assembly GCF_000671375.1). Taxonomy (NCBI): domain Eukaryota; kingdom Metazoa; phylum Arthropoda; class Arachnida; order Scorpiones; family Buthidae; genus Centruroides; species Centruroides sculpturatus. The sequence continues at coordinate 184,148 of NW_019384385.1, read as the reverse complement.
ATTGTTAAATTCATTTTGTCAAATTTTGAACCTTAGCTATCTTAAATTAGATATCACATTGAAATTTGCAAACTTATAATAAAACAATTTAAATTAAGATTTATAGAATTCTAAAAGACTTTTTAGAAAACAAATAATTACAAAAACAAAATATTTTCAATCTTAATGACAAACAAGCATTGCTTTTGTAATTTAACTGCTGCTAAATAAAATTGGCATGACACTGAAAATAAAAGTTAAAACAGTATTCTAAACAAATACACTATGGCTTAGCAATAAGTTTTTCTATATGGAACATATATTTATTTATTATACATATGTTCCATATAAAATACATATTATATAGAATACATATTACTATATCAGTATTATAATATATAGAATGCATTTGTATTCTATATGTTAACATACGAATTACATGTCAACATATAATCCAGTTTGTTAACATATAAATATTAGCATATGGATTATATTATTCATATCAACATATAGATTAAATGTCAATATATAATCCTTATGTTTAACAAACTGGATTGTATCGAATAGAAATAAAGGATTACGAAAATAATAAATTCTTAATGAATTATAAAAACTATTACACAATTTTCCTTCTCATTTATTATTAAACAAGAATGCAATTAATATAGTTTTGCAATAATTCAAGAATAATATAGTATATAAGAGTTAATTTTAAAGCTTAAAACAAAGTCTCAGCTAGCATTTTAGACATTTACATTGTATAATGATAATCCTTCTTACAGAATCAACATAACCTAACTACAAATTGCAACCTATTACATCATAACATACTACAAATTGCAGTTGATACTTTGCATTTTGAATGTTTTTCATATTTTTCATTAAAAAAATTCTTTGTAACATTTTCTCTTATTATAAATTTTATTCTGTTACTCTTGAATATTTTACTTGAATTTATACTTGAAATCATTTTGTCTTTATTGTTATAAAGATAAAAATGTTTACAAATAGTTTTTTTCTTTTCTTATTCACTTTAAATACTTTCTTTGTGAAAATTTATTATATTTAAATTACTGAAAAAAATAATGATAATTTACAATAAATTTTCACAAAGCAGTGTTTGAATTGAATAAGAAGAATCCAAAATTATATTGCAAGCTTTTCCATCTTAATGAAGCATTATTAAAATAAAATAGTAATTTACATCACACCATACCAGGATATATGTAATAACAAACACAAAATCAATTTCTGGTGTGTATAAACAAAAAACAATCTCTGCACAAACATTTTCTAATGCTTCCTGTGCATTAGAAAATCTTCAAGTGCAACAGAATGGTTACCCAATGGAATGTCCTTCGGAACAAACATGAATTTATAAAAGTTTTTAAAAGAACATAATTCGAATGATCATTTGAACTATAAATATAAACTTAAACCTCCACATAATGATCAATCCACTAAAGACTATACCATCATGTCAAGCAGAGCCTGCCAGGCCATCGACAACACCATTTCCTCCTTAAAATTTATACATAATGATGCAAATTTAGCTTTAAAAATTTCTATTGGCCTCTGACCATTCTGTATGCAATGTTGCGAGGAGAAGTCTGCCACAATTTCTGGATCCACTGTATAGGTAGAGAGGGTTAATTGTTGTATGAATGCCACTGAACTTGTGATCGTGTAAGGATGGATGGGTGGGTTTCCAGTAGTCGAATGGTGCCTTGGCTCTGTCTAAACTGGATAAAGATGTTGCCCTTGCATCTATAAATTACAATCTAGGGCTAAAGGCTAAACATTTTGCCCGTACTAAGCTAGCTGGACAACTGGCTCTGGGTAATATAGTTCTTGATTCTCCAGATGTTTCTAGGTTGTTTGCATTTGCCAAGATGCATAAGCAAGGGCAACAGCTCCATCTGGTTATAGACAAAGCCAGGGCACCCATCTGATTACTGGAAAAGGCCATTCACATCCTCCTCGCAGCCTAATTAAAAGGATATCCCTACGCAATCACAAGTTCAGTGGAGCTTATACAACAATTAGTGTATTGATTGTTATGCACAGGATTAATACATGCACAGCTTTAAGTTTATATTTATAGTTCAAATGGTCATTTGAATTACATTCTTTTAAAAACTTTTATAAATTTAGGTTTGTTCTAACAGATGTTCCATCAGGTAACCATTCTGTCATACCTGAATAACAACTCAGAAGGAGTTAGAAAATGTTTGTGCAAAGATTGTTTTTTGTTTATACACATAGGAAATTGGTTCTGTGTTTGTTATTAAAATAGTAATATTCAATATATATTTCTCAATGATTACTGTATATCCACACAAATAAGCATAGAATAGTAAGTTACAGAAAAATTATTTTTATAAGCTATATATACTATTTAATTTTTCTTTTAGTCAGAAAAATTCCATTTAAATTTAATACAGTTTTTTTGACAATCTATTATTATTATAAAACCCAAATAAATCATCACTTAATCAAAGATATTTGTAAGTATAACTAGCAACAATCAAATAGATTACAGAATTAGAGCTGCTTTTATGGATAGTTTTAATGAATTATTTATCTTAACTCTCCAAACATTTCAAAGTAAATATTTCAAAATATTTTTTAAGTTGAAAATTAGATTATTTTTAATAACTTATAAAATCTAAACAACTCTTCATTCTATTTAAATTTAAATTTGAAATCTTTAAATATCTTTGAAAACTACTATTTGCTCAAAAACTATTTTCATTACCTTTCTTGTAATACTGAAGCAATCTCCTTATTAAAATCAGCTCCTTGCTTAATATATTTTCGAAGCTCATCAAATCCATTTGAACCCTGTTATAGAAAAATTTTTTATTATTAATAAAGACTTTATTTAGAAATATTAAATCAATTTAACTTCATAAGCTAACTCAAATTTCTACAATGCTAGTCATAAATATGAGATCACATTGTACAAAAACATTATGAATACACTTTTTCTTTGTTTTAATTAGTAATTTAGAATATTATAATTGCANGGAGTCTCTGGAACAAATTAATCAAATTCCCATAAAAACCTATGGTAAATCAATAATTGGTTAATGAACAAAGTCTTGGAACGGATTATATTAGTTAACTGATCACCCACTGTATAAGCTATGTTATATATGCACTATTAGCTATTTTCATGCTATCAGAATTCAATTGCTGTTTACAATAAGTGAAGTTTTATAACTGTATTTTAACTTATCAAATTCAAAAATACATAATAGTAAATGACATAATATCCATATTTACATTGAACAGGGTCTATTCTGTATATATTTAAAAGCAAGAAAGTACTTCCTAATATCCAAGTTTAATGATAAATTTTATTTGTAGTTATAATAGAAATATCTTCACAAATAATTTAATGGCAAAATAACATCATTTTAACATAAACAACAAAATATATCTTGGATGAGATAACAGAAATTTATGTCATATATAAAAATTAAGTACAGTAACTAGTTGATCATCATTAACCAATCAGGAAAGCCTCAAATAATTGGCAATAAACAAAGTGAGAATTTATTCTGAAGTATAAATCGTAGCAAATCTAAGTTCTTCTATAAGTTATATTTACAATATCAAACTTTCTTCAATTAATGGCAATATGTTTATCAATAAATTAATTTGATGTCAGGAAATGTAATATAGTTCTATATAAATATGTATATTTTATAACAAAGTATTCAAATATTTCATTTAATCTGAAAAGAAGAAAAAAAATTCTTCCAGAATTTATGAATTCTATAACAATCTTTTCCATTAACTATATTCAATCTAAACAGCTGTTTTAAATAATATAGATTCATTGATATATCAGTTTAATAGCATGAAAAATAAAGCAGAAGAGTGAATAGTTCATTATAGTTCTAAATAATAATGGTAAAAATGCATACTTCGTATTATATTTTCTAAGATGTCTAAAAACTTTTTGGAAGAAATCATGTAATAAAAAACAATGCACAATAATGGATACAGTTATTAGATTGCAACAAGAATAATTTAAATAAGATAAAAAATATAAAATATTGATTATAAATATTTGTTTATTGTATATCTTTATACAATTGTTAGATTTTGAAAAAAAATTTGAAATTTCAATTTCCAAAAGCTTAAAAATTGTTTTAATTCATAATATAAATTTTCTTTCAATGACTACAAAGCCAATAATATATTACAAATTTAAAATAAGCTACATCTAAACCAAACTTATTATATTATCTTAATTATATTTGTGATTATCTTAATCATAACAGTGAGTTATATTATTTAAATACATAATAGATATGCTAGTGTATTAAACATTTTTAAAATTTACCTATTTCCATCTCTAGTAATTTTTCCAATTTTATTAGCTAATTTTAGAAGACCTTTAGCATATGTTGCTTCTAATTCTGATCTGAAATAATTTATTAAAAAATTATTATATATTGTAATTTTAATTATCATATATAATTATTTTTAAAATTTTAGTCAGTCAGTTATTTCTTTTGAAATACAGTATAAATATCTTAAACTTAATAATAAAAAAAAAACATCTTAAAACTTTATTTATTACTGATGATTTTAGAAACATATACCCTATTTAAAGTTAAACTTTATCAGAACTTTTAAACTTGAAGTTTGACTTTGAAAAATTAGTTTTTAAATTAAAAATTCATACTTATAAAATAAGAAACTGAAGAAATATTTATTATAAACTCTGCTCTTTTTAAAAAAATTCAAATATTTTTTGACAGAAAAGTACTCTGTATTGTTTTGAAAAAACAGAATATTTTTCTATCAAAAAATCTGAATATTAGCTTATTCTTTATTTTTAGAAATATTTAAAATATAAAGTGAATATTGGACATTTAATGAAAATTAAAAATAAATCCCCGAGATTTTATACTTTTAAAGAATTTAAAGTAAAATTTGTTTTTCTTTCAATATCTTTTCATCAGAAATATGATAAATATTTATATGTGATTTTTAAAATATCTGGCAAAGTTAACTTTTTATTTAGAAAAATCAATAACTTATTTTTTTATAGTTTTGCAATTTCTTGTAAAAAAGATTTGAAATCTGTAGATTATTTTTAAAAAAGTAAATAAAATTTTTTTCAAATATCTATAAACTTTGTTATCATAAATATTTATCACATGGAGTTATAAAAAAATGCAGTTATAAAAAATGAAGAGTGTTTTTATATGTAGACTTAAAAAAACTAAAGGACTGATGATTATTTTTGTTATTAATCAGTAAAAATGAAAGCAATTTAAATAAGCTTAAAAATCATTCGTTATTATATTAGAATAATTTTAAATTTCAAAATTAGCATGTAAATCCAAATTTGTAAAATTTCAGATAGTGGGGGGCGCTTCTGTCTGCCGAAGCTGCTGGCGCGTTTTTTACTCACTTCAAATATAGGTAAAGAATGTATCCTGTTTAATAATTTTACGTTAAAATTTTATTTGTTTGGGCTGTGTGTTAACATTATAAGTTGTTGGAAAATTTATCAACATAATTAATATGCAACGTTCGCCAATTAAAAGAGGAAGACCACCACTTCAAAAGTCAAAATCAACTAGTAGAAAGGAAACTGCTTCGACCACTAATACCAGGTTAATTACTGATTACAATTTACACGTCGAAAGAACTTCTCCTGAACTATCTTCTGCAAACGTAGGTTTGAACCCTGAAACTACACTTCCAAGTTCTCAACTATCAGGTGAGCCATATGATTTTTTATCTTCTTCGCCAGGAAAAAATTCATCTGATATATCAAGTATAACACTATGGAATAAAATTTCTGAATTAATTAATGTTTCTAATACGAGAATATTAAGTCAAATGACTATTATCAAAGAAGATTTGGACCAGATTCGTAATAGTATCCAAGAAACTAAAGTCCAGAATCAAAAAATGAATAGCCAAATAATCAATCTTGAACAACAAATTGCTAATTTGAAAATAGAAAATGAAAGTATGCAATATCGAATGGACAATATGGTTAATTTGCAACATCGAAGTAATATAATGTTATATAGATATCCCAGTAAAACTAGTCCTACCAAGCTAGAAGTGTTTAATCTTATTAATGAATCATTAGAATTACATGAAGTTACAATGGATGATTTAATAGCGATTATTCCAATAACTAAATCACAGTATCCAACAATTAAATTAATTATTAAAAATAC